>NW_027048523.1:0-9010 GCF_025399875.1 Dalotia coriaria | reverse complement strand
CTTTTCCAAAAAGGGTGCTGTTTTACCAAAATAAGCATTTTTTTCAAGAAAAATTTTAAAAAAAGTTTTTCGTTTTTTGGAAAAAATCCCGTTTTTTTAAAAAACAGACGCAATTTTAAAAAAATAAAAAAACGAATAAAAAAAAAATTTTTTTTTTTTTTTTTTTTTTTTTTTTTTTTTTTTTTTTTTTTTTTTTTTTTTTTTTTTTTTTTTTTTTTTTTTTTTTTTTTTTTCTTTTTCGTTTTAAAATTTTAAGGTTTTTTGGGTTTTAAAAAACGGGGGGGTTTTAAACCCCAAAGAATTTAAAGCTAAAAACGTGCTTTTTTGCTAAAATAAGCATTTTCCCCATTTTGGACGTTAAAATCGTTAAAAATAGACGCAATATTAATAAAAACGAATAAAAAAAATTCGTCTTTTTTATGTTGTTTTACGCTTTAAAAAACGCGGGAATTAAAACCCCAAAACGTGCTTTTTTCCCAAAATAAGCATTTTCAAGCTTTTTTTAGATCGTTGAAATCGTTCAAATAGAAGAAAATTTTAATAAAAACGAATAAAAAAAAAAATTTCGTCGTTTTTATGCTTTTTTAGGGTTAAAACGCAGAAAAAAAGCTCAAAAGGGCTGTTTTGTTTAAAATAACATTTTCGCTTTTTAGATCGTTAAAATTTGTTTCAAATGGACGCAATAAAAAAAAAACGAATAATAAAATTTCGTCTTTTTATGTTGTTTTACGCTTTAAAAAACGGGGTTTTAAAAACCCTTCAAAACGTGCTTTTTTTAAAAAATAACCCTTTTCCATTTTAGATTTTGGGAAATCGTTCAAATAAAAGCAATAAAAATAAAAACGAATAAAAAAAAATTTGGGTCGTTTTTATGTTTTTTTCATTAAAAACGCATTTTTGGCTCAAAACGTGCTGTTTTGCAAAAAATAAGCATTTTCAAGCATTTTAATCGTTGAAATCGTTCAAATGGAGGGCAATATTAAAAAAAAACGAATAATAAAATTTCGTCTTTTTTTTTACGCTTTAAAAAACGAAGTTTAAAAAGCTCAAAACGGCTGTTTTGCAAAAAATAAGCATTTTAACTTTTTTGGATGTTGAAATCGTTCAAATAAAAGCAAAAAATTAAAAAAAACGAATAAAAAAAATTTTTCGTCTTTTTATGCTGTTTTAGGGTTTAAAAACGCAGAAAAAAAGCTCAAAAAGTGCTGTTTTGCTAAAATAAGCATTTTCAAGCATTTTAGATCGTTGAAATCGTTCAAATAGACGCAAATTTAAAAAAAACGAATAATAAAATTTTCCGTCTTTTTTAAAAGCTGTTTTACGCTTTTCCCCGGGTTTAAAAACCAAAACGTGCTTTTTGCTAAAATAAGCATTTTCAAGCTTTTTTGGATCGTTGAAATCGTTCAAATAGAAGCAATATTAATAAAAAAAAAAAAATTCCTCGTTTTTATGTTTTTTTTACGCGTTAAACGCAGAAAAAAAGCTAAAAACGTGCTGTTTTGTTTAAAATAAGCATTTTGCATTTTGATGGTTGAAATCGTTCAAATAGACCCCAATAAAAAAAAAAAACGAATAATAAAAATTTCGTCTTTTTTAAAAGCTGTTTTTAGGGTTAAAAACGCAGATTAAAGTCAAAAGGGCTTTTTTTAAAATAAGCTTTTCAAGCATTTTAGATTTGAAATCGTTCAAATGGGAAGAATATTAATAAAAACGAAAAATTTAAAAATTTGTCGTTTTATGTTGTTTTAGGGTTAAAAACGCAAAATTAAAGCTCAAAACGTCTGTTTTGCTAAAATAAGCATTTTCAAGCATTTTTAATGTTGAAATCGTTCAAATGGACGCAAAAAATAAAAACGAATAAAAAAAATTTCGTCTTTTTTATGTTGTTTTACGCGTTAAAACGAATTTGGCTCAAAACGTGCTGTTTTGCAAAAATAAGCTTTTCCCCTTTTTTAGATGTTGAAACCGTTCAAATAAAAGCAAAAAAAAAAAAAAACGAATAAAAAAAAAACCCCGTCGTTTTTATGTTTTTTTACGGTTAAAAACGCAAAATTAAAAGCTAAAAAACGTGTTTTTGTAAAATAAGCATTTTCAAGCATTTTAGATCTTTGGGAAATCGTTCAAATAAAAGTAAAAAAAACGAATAATGAAATTTTTCGTCTTTTTTATGCTGTTTTACGCGTTAAAACGAAGATTAAACCCTTAAAAACGTGCTGTTTTGTTTAAAATAAGCATTTTCAAGCTTTTTTGGATCGGGGAAATCGTTAAAATAAAAGGCCAATATTAAAAAAAAAACGAATAAAAAAAAATTTCGTCGTTTTATGCTTTTTTACGCTTTAAAAACGCAGATTAAAGCTCAAAACGTGGTTTTGCAAAAAATAAGCATTTTCGCATTTTTAGATGGTTGAAATCGTTCAAATAGACGCAAAAAAATAAAAACGAATAAAAAAAATTTTCGTCTTTTTTTATGCTTTTTTACGCTTTAAAAACGCAGAAAAAAACCCTAAAAACGTGTTTTTTTGTTTAAAATAAGCATTTTCAAGCATTTTAGATCGTTTGAAATCGTTAAAAATGGGGAAGAAAATATTAAAAAAAACGAATAATAAAAATTTCGTCGTTTTTTGTTTTTACGCGTTAAAACGCAGAAAAAAAGCTAAAAAGGGTCCCGTTTTGCTAAAATAAGCATTTTCGGGAAATTTTTGGGATCGTTGAAATCGTTAAAATAGAGCAATAAAAATAAAAAACGAAAAAAAAAATTTCGTCGTTTTATGCTGTTTTACGCTTTAAAAAACGCAGATTAAAGCTCAAAACGTGCTGTTTTGCTAAAAAAAGTTTTCCCAAGCATTTTAGTTTGTTGAAATCGTTCAAATAAAAGCAATAAAAATAAAAACGAATAAAAAAAATTTGTCGTTTTTATGCTGTTTTACGCTTTAAAAACGCAAAATTTTTTCCAAAAGTGCTGTTTTCCCAAAATAAGCATTTTCAAGCATTTTAGATCGTTGAAACGTTCAAATAAAAGCAAATTAAAAAAAAACGAATAAAAAAAAATTTCGTCGTTTTATCCCGTTTTACGCTTTAAAAAAACGCAGAAAAGCTCAAACGGCTGTTTTGCTTAAGTTTTTTCAAGCATTTTAGATCGTTGAAATCGTTAAAATAAAAGAAATTTATTAATAAAAACGAATAATAAAAAACCCGTTTTTATGTTGTTTACGCTTTAAAAAACGCAGAAAAAGCTCAAAACGTGCTGTTTTCAAAATAAGCTTTTTCCCAAGCATTTTGATCGTTGAAATCGTTCAAATGGGACGCAAAAAAAAAAAAAAACGAATAAAAAAATTTCGTCTTTTTTATGGTTTTACGCGTTAAAACGGGAAAAAAAGCCCCAAAACGTGCTGTTTTTGGCTAAAATAAGCATTTTCAAGCTTTTTAGATCTTTGGGAAATCGTTCAAATAGACGCAATATTAAAAAAAAACGAATAAAAAATTTCGTCGTTTTTTTGTTTTTTTTACGCTTTAAAAAAGAATTAAAAAGCTAAAAAACGTGCTGTTTTGTTTAAAATAAGCATTTTCAAGCATTTTAGATCGTTGAAATCTTTTCCCCAAATAGAAAATATTAAAAAAAAAACGAATAAAAAAAATTGTCTTTTTTATGCGGGGTTTTACGCGTTAAAACGCAGATTAAAAGTTTTCAAAACGTGCTGTTTTGCTAAAATAAGCATTTTCAAGCATTTTAGTTTGTTGAAATCGTTTAAAAGGGGGACGCAAAAAAAAAAAAACGAAAAAAAAAAAAAATTTTCCCGTCGTTTTTATGCTGTTTTACGCGTTAAAACGCAAAAAAACCCTTTTTTTAAAAACCCCTTTTTCAAACCGTTCAAATAGACGCAATATTAAAAAAAAACGAATAATAAAATTTCGTCGTTTTGTTTTTACGCGTTAAAACGAAGTTTAAAAGCTCAAAACGTGCTGTTTTGCTAAAAAAACATTTTCAAGCTTTTTTGGATCGCTGGAAATCGTTCAAATAGAAGCAAATATTAAAAAAAAACGAATAATAAAAATTCGTCTTTTTTAAAAAGTTGTTTTTACGCGTTAAAACGCAGTTTAAAAAGTTTTCTCAAAAGGGCTGTTTTGCAAAAAATAAGCATTTTCAAGCATTTTAGATCGTTGAAATCGTTCAAATAGACGCAATAAAAAAAAAAAAAACGAATAAAAAAAACCCCCGTCGTTTTATGTTGTTTTACGCGTTAAAACGCAGAAAAAAAGCTCAAACGTGCTGTTTTGCTAAAATAAGCATTTTCAAGCATTTTAGATCGTTGAAATCGTTCAAATAGAAGCAATATTAATAAAAAAACGAATAATAAAAAATTCGTCGTTTTATGCTGTTTACGCGTTAAAACGCAGATTAAAGCCTTCAAAAATGCGCTGTTTTGCTAAAAATAAGCATTTTCAAGCATTTTAGATCGTTGAAATCGTTCAAATGGACGCAATATTAATAAAAAACGAATAATAAAAATTTCGTCGTTTTATGCTGTTTTACGCGTTAAAACGCAGATTAAAGCTCAAACGTGCTGTTTTGCTAAAATAAGCATTTTCAAGCATTTTAGATCACGAAATCGTTCAAACAGACGCACAAAATGCCGAATACTGCGTTCTCGTCGTTTTATGCTGTTTTACGCGTTAAAAACGCAGAATAAAAGCTCAAAAATCTGCAATTGTTTTGCTAAAATAAGCATTTTTCTGCCATTTGTGATCGTTGAAATCGTTCAAATAGACGCAATATTAATAAAAACGAATAATGTACCCCGTCGTTTTATGCTGTTTTACGCGTTAAAACGCAAATTAAAGCTCAAAACGTGCTGTTTTGCTAAAATAAGCATTTTCAAGCATTTTAGATCGTTGAAATCGTTCAAATAGACGCAATAAAAATAAAAAACGAATAATAAAAATTTCGTCGTTTTTATAAGCTGTTTTACGCGTTAAAACGCAGAACAAAGCTCAAAACGTGCCGTTTTGCTAAAATAAGCATTTTCAAGCATTTTAGATCGCTGAAATCGTTCAAATAGACGCAATATTAATAAAAAACGAATAATAAAAATTTCGTCGTTTTATGCTGTTTTACGCGTTAAAAACGCAGATTAAAGCTCCAAAAACGTGCTGTTTTGCTAAAATAAGCATTTTCAAGCATTTTATTTCGTTGAAATCGTTCAAATAGACGCAATAAAAATAAAAACGAATAATAAAAAATTTCGTCGTTTTTATGCTGTTTACGCGTTAAACGCAGAATAAAAGCTCAAAACGTGCCGTTTTGCTAAAATAAGCATTTTCAAGCATTTTAGATCGTTGAAATGTCTCAAATAGACGCAATATTAATTAAAAACGAATAATAAAATTCGCGTCGTTTTATGCTGTTTACGCGCGTTAAAACGCAGATTAAAAGCCCGCCAAAACGTGCCGTTTTGCTGCTAAAATAAGCATTTTCAAGCATTTTAGATCGTTGAAATCGTTCGCTAAATAGAAGTAATATTAATAAAACGAATAATAAAAAATTTCGTCGTTTTTATGCTGTTTTACGCGTTAAAACACAGATTAAAGCTCAAAACGTGCTGTTTTGCTAAAATAAGCATTTTCAAGCATTTTAGATCGTTGAAATCGTTCAAATAGACGCACAAAAATAAAAAACGAATAATAAAATTTCTGTCGTTTTTATGCTGTTTTTACGCGTTAAACGCAGATTAAAGCTCAAAAACGTGCTGTTTTGCCAAAATGCTACTTTCTGCCATTTTAGATCGTTGAAATCGTTCAAATAGAAGCAATATTAATAAAAAAAAACGAATAAAAATTCGTCGTTTTATGCTGTTTTACGCGTTAAAACGCAGGATTAAAGCTCAAAACGTGCTGTTTTGCCAAAAATGCTACTTTTCAAGCATTTTAGATCGTTGAAATCGTTCAAATAGAAGCAATATTAATAAAAACGAATAATAAAAAATTCGTCGTTTTATGCTGTTTTACGCGTTAAACGTGCAGATTAAAGCTCAAAAACGTGCTGTTTTGCTAAAATAAGCATTTTCGCCATTTTAGGATCGCTGAAACCGTCTCAAATAGACGCGCAATAAAATAAAAAACGAATAATAAAAATTTCGTCGTTTTTATGCTGTTTTACGCGTTAAAACGCAGAATAAAGCTCAAACGTGCTGTTTAGCTAAAATAAGCATTTTCAAGCATTTAGATCGTTGAACTCGTTCAAATAGACGCACATTAATAAAAACGAATAACAAAAAATTCGTCGTTTTATGCTGTTTTACGCGTTAAACGCAGAATAAAAGCTCAAAACGTGCTGTTTTGCCAAAATAAGCATTTTCAAGCATTTTAGACGGTTGAAATCGTTCAAATAGGAAGCAATATTAATAAAAACGAATAATAAAAAATTCGTCGTTTTATGCTGTTTTACGTTAAAAACGCAGATTAAAGCTCAAAACGTGCTGCCTTTGGCTAAAATAAGCATTTTCAAGCCTTTTAGATCGTTGAAATTGTTCAAATGGACGCAATATTAATAATAAAAACGAATAATAAAAATTTCGTCGTTTTATGCTGTTTTACGCGTTAAAACGCAGATTAAAGCTCAAACGTGCTGTTTTGCTAAAATGCTATTTTCAAGCATTTTAGATAGCTGAATCTGTTCAAATAGACAGCATTAAAAATAAAAAACGAATAATAAAAATTTCGTCGTTTTATGCTGTTTTACGAGTTAAAACGCAGAATAAAGCTCAAAAACGTGCTGTTTTGCTAAAATAAGTATTTTCAAGCATTTTAGATCGTTGAAATCGTTCAAATAGACGCAATATTAATAAAAGACGAATAATAGAAAATGTCGTCGTTTTTATGCTGTTTTACGCGTTAAACGTAAGAAGATTAAAGCTCAAAACGTGCTGTTTTGCTAAAATAAGCATTTTAAGCATTTTAGATCGCTGGAAATCGTTCAAATAGAAGCAATATTAATAAAAACGAATAATAAAAATTCGTCGTTTTATGCTGTTTTACGCGTTAAAACGCAGATTAAAAGCTCAAACGCGCTGTTTTGCTAAAATAAGTATTTTCGCTACATTTAGATCAAGCTGAAATCGTTCAACAGACGCGCAATATTAATAAAACGAATAATAAAATTGCGTCGTTTTATGCTGTTTTACGCGTTAAAACGCAGATTGTACCAAACGTGCTATTTTGCTAAAATAAGCATTTTCAAGCATTTTAGATCGTTGAAATCGTTCAAATAGAAGCACATTAATAAAAACGAATACAAAATTTCGTCGTTTATGCTGTTTTACGCGTTAAACGCAGAATAAAGCTCAAAACGTGCTGCTGTTTTGCTATAAAATAAGCATTTTCAAGCATTTTAGATCGTTGAAATCGTTCAAATAGACGCAATAAAAAAATAAAAACGAATAATAAAAATTTCGTCGTTTTATGTTGTTTTTACGTTAAAATGCAGATTAAAGCTCAAAACGAGCTGTTTTGCTGAAAATGTTGTTTTCAAGCATTTAGATCGTTGAAATCGTTCAAATAGAAGCAATATTAATAAAAACGAATAATAAAATCTTGTCGCTTTATTGTTTTACGCGTTAAACGTAGATTAAAGCTCAAACGTGTGCTGTTTTGCTAAAAATAAGATTTTCGCTATCGGCATCGTTGAAATCGTTCAAATGGACGTTAATATTAATAAAAACGAATAATAAAATCTCTGTCGTTTATGCTGTTTTACGCGTTAAACGCAGATTGTGCTCAAAACGTGCTGTTTTGCTAAAGTAAGCATTTTCAAGCATTTTAGATAGTTGAAACCGTTCACGACGCAATAAAAATAAAAAACGAATAATAAAAAATTTCGTCGTTTTGCGCTGTTTTTACGAGTTAAAACGCAGAATAAAGCTCTCTTTTGTTTAAAAAAATTTTTTTAAATTTTGGGTTTGGGAAACGTTAAAAAGGCAAAAAAAAAAAAATAAAAACCGTTTTTTTTTTTTTGGGGTTAAAAAAATTTTTTTTCAAAATAACATTTTCAAGCATTTTAATCGTGAAATCTTTCAAAAAAAGCAATATTAATAAAAAAAACCCCGTTTTTTGCGTTTTACGCGTTAAAAAAAAAACCAAATTTTTTTTAAATTTTCAAGAGGGATCGTTAAATCGCAAAAAAAAAAAAAAAAAAATTTTTGGTTTTAGTTAAAAAAAAAAAAAACCCCCCAAAAATTTTTTTAAATGATTTTAACTTTTTGACGTTAAAAAAAAAAAAATTTTTTAAAAAAAAAAAATTTTGTTTTTTGGGTTTTGCTTAAAAGAAATTTTAAAACCCCAACGGGGTTTTTCAAAAAACATTTAAATTTGATTTAAATTTTTCGCTTTTTAAAAAACCCCAAAAAAAAGGTTTTTTGGGCTTTTTAAAAATTAAAGTAAAAAACCCCCCTTTTCAAAAAGATTTTTTTTTAGCTTAAACGCCAAAAAAAAAAAAAAATTAAAAAAATTTTCGCTTTTTGGGGTTTCGTTAAAACGCAAATTAAAAAAAAGGGGTTTTTTAAAATTTTCATTTTTTTACGAAAAATTAAAAAAATTTTTTAAAAAAAAAAAAAAAAATTTTTGTTGTTTGAAAAAACCAAAAAAAAAGGCGTTTTTAAAATGTTTTTTTTACGTTAAATCGTTAAAAGGAAAATTTTTAAAAAAAAAAATTTTTTTGTTTTTCCCCCAAAAAAAAAAAAAAATAAAACGTTTTTTTTTAAAAAATTTTGCATTTTAAGTAAATCGTTAAATAAGAAATTTTAAAAAAGAAAAAATTTTTCCGGGGTTTTAAAAAAAAAAAAACCCCTTTTTGCTAAAATCAAATTTTAACGTTAAAATTCCCAAAAGAAATTTAAAAAAAAATTAAAAATTTCTTTTTTTTTACCGTTAAAAAATTCCCCAAAAATTTTTTTAAAAAAAAAAAGGTTTTGAAATTTAAATTTTTTAAAAAATAAAAAAAAAAAACCTTTTCGTTTTA
>NW_027048522.1:0-9016 GCF_025399875.1 Dalotia coriaria | reverse complement strand
AAAACGAAACGAAAAAAAATTTTTTTTTTTTTTTTATTATTTTTTTTTTTTGGGTTTTTAAAAAAAAAAAAAATTTTTTTTTTTTTTTTTTTTTTTTTTTTTTTAAAAAAAAAAAAAAATTTTTTTTGCCCATTTTAAAAAACTTTTTTTTAAAAAAGGGGGAAACCCCTTTTAAAAAATAACGCGTTTTGTTTTTATAAATGCGTTTTTTTTATTTTCGTTAAAATGCTATTTAGAAAACAACGTTTTGAGCTTAATCTGCGTTTTAGCAAAACACCCAAAAAGACGAATTTTTATTACGTTTTATTATTATTTTTTTGAACGATTTAAACGATCTAAAATGCTTGAAAATGTTTATTTTAGCAAAACAGCCGTTTTGAGCTTAATCTGCCTTTTTTAACGCGTAAAACACATAAAAGACGAAATTTTTATTATTCGTTTTTTATATTGCTTCTATTTGAACGATTTCAACGATCTAAAAGCTTGAAATGTTATTTTAAAAACAGCACGTTTTGAGTTTTTAATCTGCGTTTTAACGCGTAAAACAGCATAAAACGACAAAATTTTTATTATTCTTTTTATTAATATTGCTTCATTTGAACGATTTCAACGATCAAAATGTTTTGAAAATGCTTATTTTAGCAAACAGCACGTTTTTGAGCTTTAATCTGCGTTTAACGCGTAAAACAGCATAAAACGACGAATTTTTTATTATTCGTTTTTTATTAAATTCGTCTATTTGAACGATTTCAACGTCAAAATGCGAAATGCTTTTTAGCAAAAAGAGTTTTGAGTTTTAAAATCGTTTAACGTAAAACACATAAAATGACGTTTTTATTATTCGTTTTTATTAATATTGCTCTATTTGAACGATTTCAACGATCTAAAATCTTGAAAATGCTTATTTTAGCAAACGCACGTTTTGAGTTTATCGCGTTTTAAGCGTAAACAGCATAAACGACGTTTTTATTATTTTTTTATTTTTATTTGCGTCTATTTAAAAACATTTTCACGATCAAATGTTTGACATTGTGATTTAGCAAAACAGCACGTTTTGAGAATCTGCGTTTTAACGCGTAAAACAGCATAAAACGACAATTTTATTTTTCCCTTTTTATTAATATTGCTTCTATTTAACAATTTCAACGATCTAAAATGCTTAAAATGCTTATTTTAGCAAAACAGCACGTTTTGAGCTTTTAATCTGCGTTTTAACGCGTAAAACATCATAAAACGACGAAATTTTTATTATTCGCTTTTATTAATGTGCTTCTATTTGAACGATTTCGAGTCTAAAATGCTTGAAATGCTTATTTTAGCAAAACAGCACGTTTTGAGCTTTAATCTGCGTTTAACGCGTAAAACAGCATAAAAAACGACGAATTTTTATTATTCGTTTTTATTAATATTGCGTCTATTTGAACGATTTCAACGATCCTAATAATGGCAGAAAATGCTAATTTTAGCAAAACAGCACGTTTGAGCTTAATCTACGTTTTAACGCGTAAACAACATAAAAACGGTAATTTTTATTATTCGTTTTTATTAATATTGCTTCTATTTGAACGATTTCAGCGATCTAAAAATGCTTGAAAATGCTTATTTTAGCAAAACAGCACGTTTTGAAGGCTTTATTCTGCGTTTAACGCAAAACGGCTTATAAAACGACAGGAATTTTTATTATTCGTTTTTATTAATATTGCGTCTGTTGAGCGATTTCAACGTCTAAAATGCTTGAAAATGCTTATTTTAGCAAACAGCACGTTTTGGTACAATCTGCGTTTTAACGCGTAAAAGACATAAAAATGACGAATTTTTATTATTCGTTTTAGTAATATTGCTTATATTTAAAACTATTTCAACGTCCTAAGAAGGTGGCGGGGCGTAGAATTTTATTATTCGTTTTATTAATATTGCTTCTATTTGAACGATTTCAACGATCTAAAATGCTTGAAAATGCTTATTTAGCAAAACAGCACGCTTTGAGCTTTTAATCTGCGTTTAACGCGTAAAACAGCATAAAACGACGAATTTTTATTCGTTTTTTATTAATATTGCATCTATTTGAATGATTTCAACGATCTAAAATGCTTGAAATGCTTATTTTAGCAAAACAGCACGATTTGAGCTTTTATTCGCCTTGCGTTTAACGCGTAAAACAGCATAAAAACGACAGAAATTTTTATTATTCGTTTTTTATTTTATTGCGTCTATTTGAACGGAATTTCAACGATCTAAATGCTTGAAAAATGCTTATTTTATCAAAACAGCACGTTTTGAGCTTAATTCTGCGTTTTAACGGCAAAACAGCATAAAAACGACGAAATATTTATTATTCGTTTTTTTATTTTTATTGCACGTCTATTTGAACGATTTCAACGATTTAAAATGCTTGAAAATGCTTATTTTAGCAAAACAGCACGTTTGAGCTTTTAATCTGCGTTTTAACGCGTAAAACAGCATAAAACGACAATTTTTATTATTCGTTTTTATTAATAATGCGTCTATTTGAACGATTTCAACGATCTAATATGGCGAAAATGCTAATTTTAGCAAAACAGCACGTTTGAGCTTTAATCTGCGTTTTAACGCGTAAACAGCATAAAAACGACGATTTTTATTATTCGTTTTTTGTTAATATTGCTTCTATTTGAACAGTTTCAGCGATCTAAAATGCTTGAAAATGCTTATTTTAGCAAAAACAGCACGATTTGAGCTTTACTCTGCGTTTTAACGCGTAAACAACATAAAAACGACGAAATTTTATTATTCGTTTTTATTAATATTGCGTCTGTTGAAGGCGATTTCAACATTTGATCACAAAATGGCAGAAAATGCTTTATTTTAGCAAAACAGCACGTTTTGAGCTTTTAATCTGCGTTTTAACGCGTAAAGAACATAAAAATGACGAATTTTTATTATTCGTTTTTTATTAATATTGCTTATATTTAAACGATTTCAACGATCTAAAATGTACGAAAATGCTTATTTTAACCAAAACGGCGTTTTGAGCTTTAATCTGCGTTTTAACGTGGCAACATAAAAGCGACGAAATTTTTATTATTCGTTTTATTAGTAGCTTCTATTTGAACGATGTCAACGATCTAAAATGCTTGAAAATGCTTATTTTTATAAAACAGCACGTTTACGCGAGCTTTTAATCTGCGTTTTAACGCGTAAAACAGCATAAAACGACGAATTTTTGATATTCGTTTTTATTAATATTGCACGTCTATTTGAATGATTTCAACGATCTAAATGCTTGAAAATGCTTATTTTAGCAAAAACAGCACGATTTGAGCTTTTATTCTGCGTTTTAACGCGTAAAACAACATAAAAACGACGAAATTTTTATTATTCGTTTTTATTTTATTGCGTCTATTTGAACGATTTCAACGTCTAAAATGGCGAAAATGCTTATTTTAGCAAAACAGCACGTTTTGAGCTTAATTCTGCGTTTTTAACGCGTAAAACAGCTAAATACGACAGAAATTTTATTATTCGTTTTTTATTTTATTGCGTCTGTTGAACGATTTCAACGATCTAAGATGCTTGAAAATGCTTATTTTAGCAAAACAGCACGTTTGAGCTTTTAATCTGCGTTTTAACGCGTAAAACAGCACTCAAAACGAGCAATTTTTATTATTCGTTTTTATTAATATTGCTTCTATTTGAACGATTTTTAACGATCTAAAATGCTTGAAAAATGCTTATTTTAGCAAACAGCACGTTTTGAGCTTTAATCTGCATTTACAACGCGTCAAACAACATAAAACGACAGAAATTTTATTATTCTCGTTTTTTATCAATATTGCGTCTGTTACGAGGAACGGTTCAACGATCTAAAATGCTTGAAAATGCTTATTTGTAGCAAAACAGCACGTTTTGAGCTTTTAATCTGCATTTAACGCGTAAAACAGCATAAAACGACGAATTTTTATTATTCGTTTTTTATTAATATTGCTTCTATTTGAACGATTTCAACGATCTGGAAATGTTTAAGCCTTATTTTGTAAAACAGCACGTTTTGAGCTTTAATCTGCGTTTTAACTCGTAAACAGCATAAAAACGACGAAATTTTATTATTCGTTTTTATTAATATTGCGTCTATTTGAACGATTTCAACGATCTAAAATGCTTGTATTTTAGCAAAACAGCGTTTTAGGCGCATTCTGCGTTTTAACGCGTAAAACAGCATAAAACGACGAAATTTTTATTATTCGTTTTTTTTTATTTTTATTGCGTCTGTTGAACGATTTCAAAGATCTAAAATGCTTGAAAAATGCTTATTTTAGCAAAACAGCACGTTTTGAGCTTTAATCTGCGTTTTAACGCGTAAACAACGCATAAAACGACGAATTTTATTATTCGTTTTTATTAATATTCTTCTATTTGAACATTTCAACGATCTAAAATGCTTGAAAATGCTTATTTTAGCAAAACAGCACGTTTGAGCTTTAATCTGCGTTTTAACGCGTAAAACAGCATAAAAACGACGGAAGTGCTTATTATTCGTTTTTATTAATATTGCGTCTATTTGAACGATTTCAACGATCTAAAATGCTTGAAAATGCTTATTTAGCAAAACAGCACGTTTGAGCTTTAATCTGCGTTTTAACGCGTAAACAGCATAAAAACGACGAATTTTTATTATTCGTTTTTATTAATATTGCTCTATTTGAACGATTTCAGCGATCTACAAAATGTTTGAAAATGCTTATTTTAACAAAACAGCACGTTTTGAGCTTTAATCTGCGTTTTAACTCGTAAAACAGCTTAAAACGACGAATTTTTATTATTCGTTTTATTAATATTGATTCTATTTGAACGATTTCCAGCGATCACGTAGCGTAACTGGTACGGCAAAACAGCACGTTTTGAGCTTTTAATCTGCGTTTAACGTAAAACAGCATAAAACGACGAAATTTTTATTATTCGTTTTTTTATTAATATTGCGTCTATTTGAACGATTGCAACGATCTAAAATGCTTGAAAATGCTTATTTTAGCAAAACAGCGTTTGAGCGCAATCTGCGTTTTAACGCGTAAAACAACATAAAACGACGATTTTTTATTATTTGTTTTTATTAATATTGCTTCTATTTGAACGATTTCAACGATCTAAAATGCTTGAAAATGCTTATTTTAACAAAACAGCACGTTTTGAGCAATGCGATTTAACAGTAAACAGCATAAAACGATAAATTTTTATTATTCGTTTTTATTAATATTCCTTCTATTTGAACGATTTCAACGATCACAAAATGCTTGAAAATGCTTATTTTAGCAAAACAGCACGTTTTGAGCTTTTAATCTGCGTTTTCAGCGCGTAAAACAACGCAAAACTTGACGAATTTTTATTATTCGTTTTTATTAATGTGCGTCTATTTGAACGATTTCAACGATCTAAAATGTGAGAAAATGCTTATTTTAATAAAACAGCACGTTTTGAGCTTTTAATCTGCGTTTTTTTTAACGCGTAAACAGCATAAAAACGGCCAGGAATTTTTATTTTTTTCGTTTTTATTAATATTGCGTCTGAACGATTTCAGCGTCTAAAATGCTTGAAAATGCTTATTTTAGCAAAACAGCAGCACGTTTTGAGCTTTTATTCTGGATTTTAACGCGTAAACAGCTTATAAAAACGACGAAGATTTTTATTATTCGTTTTTTATTTTTTATTGCGACTATTTGAACGATTTCAACGATTTAAAATGCTTGAAAATGCTTATTTTTAGCAAAACAGCACGTTTGAGCTTTGTCTGCGTTTTAACGCTTAAAACAGCATAAAAACGACGAAATTTTTATTGTTCGTTTTTTACCAATATTGCTTCTATTTGAACGATTTCAACGATCGTGGCAGAAATGCTTATTTTAGCAAACAGCACGTTCACGAGAGCTTTAATCGCGTTTTAGCGCGTAAAACAGCAAAAACAGCAATTTTTAATTATTCCGACTTTATTAATATTGCTTCTATTTGAACGATTTCAACGATCTAAAATGCTTGAAAATGCTTATATTAGCAAAACAGCACGTTTGGCTTTAATCTGCGTTTTAACGTAAAACAGCATAAAAACGACGAAATTTTTTTATTATTCGTTTTTTACTACATTAATATTGCGTCTATTTGAACATTTCAACGATCTAAAATGCTTGAAAATGCTTATTTTAGCAAAACAGCACGTTTTTAGCTTTAATCTGCGTTTTAACGCGTAAAAACAGCATAAAAAACGACGGAAGATTTTTATTATTCGTTTTTATTAATGTTGCTTCTATTTCAACGATTTCAACGATCTAAAAATAGCGAAAATGTATTTTTGTAAAACGGCACGTTTTGAAGGCTTTATTCTGCGTTTTTTAACGCGTAAACAACATAAAACGACGAAATTTTTATTATTCGTTTTTATTAATATTGCGTCTATTTGAGCGATTTCAGCGATCTAAAATGCTTGAAAATGCTTATTTTAGCAAAACAGCACGTTTTGAGCTTTAATCTGCGTTTTAACGCGTAAAACAGCATAACAATGACGAATTTTTTTATTATTCGTTTTATTGAAAATATTGCTTCTATTTAAACGATTTCAACGATCTAAACAGCGAAAATGCTTATTTTAGCAAACAGCACGTTTTGAGCTTTAATCTGCGTTTTAACGCGTAAAACAACATAAAAACGACAAAAATTTTATTATTCGTTATTTATTAATATTGCTTCTATTTGAACGATTTCAACGATCTAAAAATGCTTGAAAATGCTTATTTTAGCAAAACAGCACGTTTTGAATTTAATCTGCGTTTTAACGCGTAAAACCAGCATAAAACGACGAAGATTTTTATTATTCGTTTTATTAATGTGCGTCTATTTGAACGATTTCAACGATCTAAAATACTTGAAAATGCTTATTTTAGCAAAACAGCACGTTTTGAGCTTTATTCTGCGTTTAACGCGTAAAACAGCATAAAACGACGAAATTTTTTATTATTCGTTTTTATTTTATTGCGTCTATTTGAACGATTTCAACGATCTAAAATGTGAAAATGCTTATTTTAGCAAAACAGCGTTTTGAGCTTTAATCTGCGTTTAACGCGTAAAACAGCATAAAACGACGAATTTTTATTCGTTTTTATTAATATTGCTTCTATTTGAACGATTTCAACGATCTAAAATGGCGAAAATGCTTATATTAGCAAAACAGCACGTTTTGGGCGCAATCGTTTTAACGCGTAAAACGCTTTAAAAACGACGAATTTTTTATTATTCGTTTTTTATTAATATTGCGTCATATTTGAACGGTTTCAACGATCCTAAAAATACTTGAAAATGCTTATTTTAGCAAAACAGCGCGTTTGAGCTTTGATACGCGTTTAACGCGTAAACAGCATAAAACGACGAAATTTTTATTATTCGTTTTTTATTTTTATTGCGTCTATTTGAACGATTTCAACGATTTAAATGCTTGAAAAATGCTTATTTTAGCAAAACAGCACGTTTGAGCTTTAATCTGCGTTTTAACTCGTAAAACAGCATAAAACGAAAAATTTTTTTTATTTTTTTTATTAATATTCTTCTATTTGGGTTTCAACGTCTTTTTAAAAAAATGCTTATTTTAGAAAAACACACTTTTGACTTTAATCTGCGTTTCAACGCGAAAAACCAAAAAAACGACGAATTTTTATTATTCTTTTTTATTAATTTTGCGCTATTTGAACGTTTTCCCCGATCAAATTTGCGAAAATGCTTTTTTTAGCAAAACAGCACGTTTTGAGTTTTAATCTGCGTTTTAAGGGAAAAACAGCAAAAAAACAAAAATTTTTTTATTATTCTTTTTTTATTAATATTGCGTCTTTTGAACGATTTAAAGATCTAAAATGCGAAAATGCTTATTTTAGCAAAACAGCACGTTTTGAGTTTATTCTGCTTTTTAACGCGTAAAACAGCATAAAACGACAAAATTTTATTATTTTTTTTTATTTTTTTGCGACTATTTGAACGATTTCAACGATCTAAAATGCTTGAAAATCTTAAGCAAAACAGCAGTTTTGAGCTTTAATCTGCGTTTTAACGCTTAAAAAAACTAAAACGACGAAATTTTATTATTCTTTTTTATTAATATTCTTCTATTTGCACGATTTCAACGATCAAAATTTTTGAAAATGCTTATTTTAGCAAAACAGCACGTTTTGAGCTTTAATCTGCGTTTTAACGCGTAAAACAACAAAAAACGCAATTTTTTTATTATTCTTTTTTATTAATATTCTTCTATTTGAACGATTTAAAAGTCTAAAATGCAAAAATGCATATAGAAAAAAAGGCACTTTTTTGAGCTTTAATCTGCGTTTTAACGCGTCCATAAAACGACGAATTTTTATTATTCGTTTTTTAATATTGCGTTTTTTTAACATTTCAACGATCTAAAATCCCTGAAAATGTTATTTTAGCAAACAGCACTTTTTGAGCTTTATTCGCGTTTTTAACGCGTAAAACAGCATAAAACAAAAAATTTTATTATTCTTTTTTTTTTTATTGCGTCTATTTAAAACATTTCAACGTCTAAAATGTTGAAAATGCTTATTTTAGCAAAACAGCACGTTTTGAGTTTTTAATCGCGTTTTAACGCGTAAAACAGCAAAAAAAACGCAAAATTTTTTTATTTTTTTTTATTAATATTGCGCATTTGAACGATTTCAACGATCTAAAATGCTTGAAAATGCTTATTTTAGCAAAACAGCACGTTTTGAGCTTTAATCTGCTTTTTAACGCGTAAAAAACAAAAAAGCGACAAATTTTTTTATTATTCGTTTTTTTTAAATTTGCTTCTATTTGAACGATTTCAACGATCTAAAATCTTGAAAATGCTTTTTTTAAAAAAAAACACCCGTTTTGAGCTTTAATCTGCGTTTTAACTCGTAAACAGCAAAAAAACGTCGAATTTTTATTATTCGTTTTATTAATATTGCGTCTATTTGCGTTTCAACGATCTAAAATGCTTGAAAATGCTTATTTGCAAAACAGCACGTTT
>NW_027048521.1:0-9034 GCF_025399875.1 Dalotia coriaria | reverse complement strand
TTTTTTTTTTTTTTAAGCTTTTTTTAACGTGTTTCAAAAAAGCCAAAAAAAAAAAAAAAATTTTCTTTTTTTTTTTAAAAAAAAATAAAATAAAATGCTGTTTTGCTAAAAAAGTTTTTAAGTTTTAACGGGGTTTCAAATAAGAATTTAATAAAAAAAAAACGTTTTATGCTGAAAATTAAAACGAAAATTTTTTGGGCTGTTTTCTTTAAGCATTTTAAGTTTTTAACGTTGTTTTTTAAAAAAAATTTTTTTAAAAAAAAGAAAAATAAAAATTTTTTATGTTTTTAGCTTAAAAAAATTAAACTCCGTTGTTTTGAAAAAAAAGTTTTTAAGTTTTTAACGTTGTTTAAAAAAGTTTAAAATAAAAAAAAAAAAAAAAAATTTTCTTTTTTATGCGTTTTAAAAACGAAAAAAAAAAATCCGTTGTTTTGCAAAAAAGCATTTTCAAAATTTTAATCGTTGAAATGTTAAAATAGAGCAAATTTAAAAACGAATAAAAAAAATTTTTTTGCGTTTTAGGTTTACGCAAAAATTTTTTTGAAAAAAAAGCTTTTTTTAACTTTTAAACTTAAATTTTCCAATAAAATTTTAAAAAAAAAAAAAAAAAAAAATTTCCGTTTTTTTTTTTTCGCGAAAACGCAATTAAAGTCAAAACGGCTGTTTGCAAAAAACATTTTCGCTTTTTAGATCGTTGAAATCGTTAAATAAAAGAAAAAAAAAAAACAAAAAAAAAAAATTTCGTTTTTATGTGTTTTACGCGTTAAAACGCAGATTAAAGCTCAAACGGCTGTTTGCTAAAATAAGCATTTTCAAGCATTTTAGATCGTTGAAATCGTTCAAATAGAAGCAATATTAATAAAAACGAATAATAAAAATCGTCGTTTTATGCTGTTTTACGCGTTAAAACGCAGATTAAAGCTCAAAACGTGCTGTTTTGCTAAAATAAGCATTTTCAAGCATTTTAGATCGTTGAAATCGTTCAAATAGAAGCAATATTAATAAAAACGAATAATAAAAATTTCGTCGTTTTATGCTGTTTTACGCGTTAAAACGCAGATTAAAGCTGAAAACGTGCTGTTTTGCTAAAATAAGCATTTTCAAGCATTTTAGATCGTTGAACTGTTCAAAACAGACGCCATAAAAATAAAAAACGAATAAAAATTTCCTGTCGTTTTTATGTTGCTCTACGCGTTAAAACGTGCAGAATAAAGCTCAAAACGTGCTGTTTTGTTAAAATAAGCATTTTCAAACATTTTATGATCGTTGAAATCGTTCAAATAGAAGCTAGCCATTAATAAAAACGAATAATAAAAATTCGCTGTTTTATAAGCTGTTTTACGCGTTAAACGCAGATTAAAGCTCAAACGTGCTGTTTTGCTAAAATAAGCATTTTCAAGCACGATCGCTGAAATCGTTCAAATAGACGCATTATTAATAAAAAAACGAATAATAAAAAATTTCTGTCGTTTTATGCCGTTTTACGCGTTAAAACGCAGATTAAAGCTCAAACGTGCTGTTTTGCTAAAAATAAGCATTTTCAAGCATTTTAGATCGTTGAAATCGTTTCAAATAGACGTAAATATTAATAAAAACGAATAATAAAAAATTTCGTCAAAGCGTTTTACGCGTTAAAACGCAGATTAAAGCTCAAAACGTGCCGTTTTGCTAAAATAAGCATTTTCAAGCATTTTAGATCGTTGAAATCGTCTACATAGAAGCAATATTAAAAACGAATAAATAAAAATTTCGTCGTTTTATGCTGTTTTACGCGGTAAAACGCAGATTAAAAGCCTTCAAAACGTGCTGTTTTGCTAAAATAAGTATTTTCAAGCATTTTAGATCGCTGAAATCATTCAAATAGACGCAATATTAATAAAAACGAATAATAAAAAAATTCGTCGTTTTATGATGCCTTTACGCGTTAAAACGCAGATTAAAGCTCAAAACGTGCTGTTTTGCTAAAAATAAGCATTTTCTGCCATTTTAGATCGTTGAAATCGTTTAAATAGAAGCCAATATTAATAAAAACGGAATAATAAAAATTCGCTTCGCTTTATGCGCCTTTTACGCGTTAAAACGCAGATTAAAGCTCAAAACGTGCTGTCTTTGCTAAAATAAGCATTTCAAGCATTTTAGATCGCTGAAATCGCCTCAAATAGACGCAATATTAATAAAAAACGAATAATAAAAAATTTCGCCTGCTTTTATGCTGTTTACGCGCTAAAACGCATGCATCAAAGCTCAAAACGTGCTGTTTTGCTAAAATAAGCACATTTTCAAGCATTTTAGATCGTTGAAATCGTTCAAATAGAAGCAATATTAATAAAACGAATAATAAAAAATTGTCGTTTTATGTTGCTCTTACGTTAAAACGCAGATTAAAAGCTCAAACGTGCTGTTTTGCTAAAATAAGCATTTTCAAGCATTTTAGATCAAGCTGGAAATCGTCTAAATAGACGCAATTATAAATAAAAAAACGAATAATAAAAAATTCGTCGTTTTTATAAGCGTTTTACGCGTTAAAACGCAGATTAAAAGCTCAAAACGTGCTGTTTTGCTAAAATAAGTATTTTCAAGCATTTTTTAGATCGTTGGAAATCGTTCAAATAGAAGCAATATTAATAAAAACGAATAATAAAAATTCGTCGTTTTATGCTGTTTTACGAGTTGCGCGGTGATTAAAGCTCAAAACGTGCTGTTTCGTTAAAATAAGCATTTTCAAGCATTTTAGACGTTGAAATCGTTCAAATAGAAGCAATATTAATAAAAAACGAATAATAAAAAATTCGTCGCTTTATAAGCGTTGTTTACGCGTTAAAACGCAGATTAAAGCTGAAAACGTGCTGTTTTGCTAAAATAAGCATTTTCAAGCATTTTAGATCGCTTTCGAAATCGTTCAACAGACGCCATAAAAATAAAAACGAATAATAAAAATTTCGTCGCGCCTTTTATGTTGTTTACGCGTTAAAACGCAGAATAAAGTCACTCAAAACGTGCTGTTTTGCTAAAATAAGCATTTTCAAAACATTTTAGATCGTTGAAATCGTTCAAATAGAAGCAATATTAATAAAACGAATAATAAAAAATTCGCTGTTTTTATGTTGTTTTACGCGTTAAAAACGCAGATTAAAAGCTCAAAACGTGCTGTTTTGCTAAATAAGCATTTTCAAGCATTTTAGATCGCTGGAAAATCGTTCAAATAGACGCGCAATATTAATAAAAACGAATAATAAAATTTCTGTCGTTTTATGCTGTCGTTTTTACGCGTTAAAACGCAGATTAAAGCTCAAAACGTGCTGTTTTGCTGCTAAAATAAGCATTTTCAAGCATTTTAGATCGCTGCAAAATCGTTCAAATAGACGCACATTAATAAAAACGAATAATAAAAATTTCGTCGTTTTATAAGCTGTTTTACGCGTTAAAACGCAGATTAAAGCTCAAAAACGTGCTGTTTTGCTAAAAATAAGCATTTTCAAGCATTTTAGATCGCTGAAAATCGTTCAAATAGACGCAATATTAATAAATAACGAAATAATAAAAATTGGTCGTTTTATGCTGTATTACGCGTTAAAACGTTGCGATTAAAGCTCAAAACGTGCTGTTTTGCTAAAATGTTAATTTTCAAGCATTTTAGATCGCTGGAAATCGTTCAAATAGACAATAATAAAAAATAAAAAACGAATAATAAAATTTCGTCGTTTTATGCTGCTCTTTACGCGCGTTAAAACGCAGAATAAAAGCTCAAAAACGTGCTGTTTTGCATAAAATAAGCATTTTCAAGCATTTTAGATCGTTGAAATCGTTCAAATAGACGCAATATTACCAAAAACGAATAATAAAAATTTCGTCGTTTTTATGCTGTTTTACGCTGCTAAACGCAGATTAAAGCTCAAATCGTGCTGTTTTTGCTAAAATAAGCATTTTCAAGCATTTTTAAAATCGTTGAAAATCGTCTCGCCAAATAGAAGCAATATTAATAAAAACGAATAATAAAAAATCTGCTCGTTTTATGCTGTTTTACGCGTTAAAAACGCAGATTAAAAGCTCAAAACGTGCTGTTTTGCTGCTAAAATAAGCATTTTCAAGCATTTTTAGATCGTTGAAAATCGTTCAAATAGACGCGCAATATTAATAAAAAACGAATAATAAAAATTTCGTCGTTTTATGCTGTTTTACGCGTTAAAACGCAGATAAAAGCTCAAACGTGCTGTTTTGCTAAAATAAGCATTTTCAAGCATTTTAGGATCATGTTGAAATCAGTTCAAATAGAAGCAATTTTAATAAAACGAATAGTAATAAAAATTCGTCGTTTTTATGCTGTTTTACGCGTTAAAACGCAGATTAAAAGCCTCAAAAACGTGCTGTTTTGCTAAAATAAGCATTTTCAAGCATTTTAGATCGTTGAAATCGTTCAAATAGACGCTATAAAAATAAAAACGAATAATAAAAAATTTCTGCCGTTTTATGTTGTTTTACGCGTTAAAACGCAGAATAAAGCCTAAAAACGTGCGCTGTTTTGCTAAATAAGCATTTTCAAAACATTTTAGATCGTTGAAATCGTTCACAAATAGAAGCAATATTAATAAAAAACGAATAATAAAAAATTCGCCGTTTTTGTATAAGCGTTTACGCTAAAAGCAAAACGCAGATTAAAGCTCAAAACGTGCTGTTTTGCTAAAATATGCATTTTCAAGCATTTAGATCGCTGAAATCGTTCAAATAGGACGCAATATTAATAAAAAAACGAATAATAAAAATTTCGTCGTTTTATGTTGTTTACGCGTTAAAACGCAGATTAAAGCTCAAAACGTGCTGTTTTGCTAAAAATAAGCATTTTCAAGCATTTGATCGTTGAACTGTTCAAATAGACGCAATATTAATAAAAACGAATAATAAAAATTGGTCGTTTTTATGTTGTATTACGCGTTAAAACGCAGATTAAAGCTCAAATCGTGCTGTTTTGCTAAAATAAGCATTTTCAAGCATTTTATTCAAGTTGAAATCGTTCAATAGACACAATAAAAATAAAAACGAATAATAACTTCGTCGTTTTATGCTGTTTTACGCGTTAAAACGCAGAATAAAGCTCAAACGTGCTGTTTTGCTAAAATAAGCATTTTCACATTTTAGATCGTTGAAATCGTTCAAATAGACGTAATATTAATAAAATACGAATAATAAAAATTTCCGTCGTTTTATGCTGTTTTACGCGTTAAAACGCAGATTAAAGCTCAAATCGTGCTGCTGTTTTGCTAAAATAAGCATTTTCAAGCATTTTTAAATCGTTGAAATCGTTCAAACAGAAGCAATATTAATAAAAAATCTAATAATAAAAATTCGTCGTTTTATGCTGTTTTACGCGTTAAAAACGCAGATTAAAGCTCAAAACGTGCTGTTTTGCTAAAATAAGCATTTTCAAGCATTTTAGATCGTTGAAATCGTTCAAATAGACGCAATATTAATAAAAAACGAATAATAAAAAAAATTCGTCGTTTTATGCTGTTTTACGCGTTAAAACGCAGATTAAAGCTCAAAACGTGCTGTTTTGCTAAAATAAGCATTTTCAAGCATTTTAGATCGTTGAAATTGTTCAAATAGAAGCAATATTAATAAAAACGAATAATAAAAATTCGTCGTTTTATGCTGTTTACGAGTTAAAATGCAGATTAAAAGCTCAAAACGTGCTGTTTCGTTATTAAAAATAAGCATTTTCAAGCATTTTAGATCGTTGAAATCGTTCAAATAGAAGCAATATTAATAAAAACGAATAATAAAAAATTCGTCGCTTTTATGATGTTTTTACGCATTAAAACGCAGATTAAAAGCTCAAAAACGTGCTGTTTTGCTAAAATAAGCATTTTCAAGCATTTAGATCGTTGAAATCGTTCAAATAGAAGCAATATTTAATAAAAGACGAATAATAAAAAATTCGTCGTGTTGTTTTACGCGTTAAACGCAGAATAAAAGCTCAAAACGTGCTGTTTTGCCAAAATAAGCATTTTCAAGCATTTGAAACGTTGAACCGTTCAAATAGAAGCTACATAATAAAAACGAATAATAAAAATTCGTCGTTTTTATGCTGTTTTTACGCGTTAAAACGCAGATTAAAGCTCAAAACGTGCTGTTTTTCTAAAATAAGCATTTTCAAGCATTTTAGATCGTTGAAATCGTTCAAATAGACGCAATATTAATAAAAAAACGAATAATAAAAAATTTGTCGTTTTATGTTGTCACGCGTTAAAAACAGATTAAAGCTCAAAACGCTGTTTTGCTAAAATAAGCATTTTCAAGCATTTAGATCGTTGAAATCGTTCAAATAGAAGCAATATTAATAAAACGAATAATGTAAAAAAATTCGTCGTTTTTATGCTGTTTTACGCGTTAAAACGCAGATTAAAAGCTCAAACGTGCTGTTTTGCTAAAATAAGCATTTTCAAGCATTTTAGATCGTTGAAATCGTTCAAATAGAAGCAATATAATAAAAACGAATAACAAAAAATTCGTCGTTTTATGTTTTACGCGTTAAAAACGCAGATTAAACCCTCAAACGTGCTGTTTTGCTAAAATAAGCATTTTCAAGCATTTTAGATCGTTGAAATCGTTCAAATAATTTTTACCATTAATAGTAAAAAACGAATAATAAAAATTTCAATGTTTTTATGCTGTTTTACGCGTTAAAACGCAGATTAAAAGTCAAAATGCGCTGTTTTATGCTAAAAATAAGCATTTTCAAGCATTTTAGACGTTGAAATCGTTCAAATAGAAGCATATTAATAAAAAACGAATACGTACCCGTCGTTTTATGCTGTTTTACGCGTTAAAACGTAGATTAAAGCTCTCAAAACGTGCTTTTTTGCTAAAATAAGCTTTTTCAAGCATTTTAGATCGTTGAAATCGTTCAAATAGACGCAAATTAATAAAAACGAAAAAAAAAAAAATTTTCTTTTTTATGCTGTTTTACGCAAAACGAAATTTAAAAGCTCAAATCGTGCTGTTTTGCTAAATGCATTTTCAAGCTTTTTAAATCGTTGAAATCGTTCAAATGAAGAATATTAATAAAACGAAAATAAAAATTCGTCGTTTTTAGTTTTTTACGCTTTAAAAACGCAGAAAAGCTAAAAACGTGCTGTTTTTAAAAATAAGCATTTTCAAGCATTTTAGATCGTTGAAATCGTTCAAATAGAAGCAATATTAATAAAAACGAATAATAAAAATTCGTCGTTTTATGCTGTTTTACGCGTTAAAAACGCGATTAAAAGCTAAAAACGTGCTGTTTTGCTAAAATAAGCATTTTCAAGCATTTTAGATCGTTGAAATCGTTCAAATAGAAGCAATATTAATAAAAAAACGAATAATAAAAATTCGTCGTTTTTATGCTGTTTTAGGGTTAAAACGCAGATAAACCCTCAAACGCTGTTTTGCTAAAATAAGCATTTTCAAGCATTTTAGATCGTTGAAATCGTTCAAATAGAAGCAATATTAATAAAAACGAATAATAAAAATTCGTGTTTTATGTTGTTTTACGCGTTAAAACGCAGAATAAAGCTAAAAACGTGCTGTTTTGCTAAAATAAGCATTTTCAAGCATTTTAGATCGTTGAAATCGTTCAAATAGACGCAATATTAATAAAAAAAAAAAAATTCGTCGTTTTTATGCTGTTTTACGCGTTAAAACGCAGATTAAAGCTCAAAACGTGCTGTTTTGCTAAAAATAAGCATTTTCAAGCATTTTAGATCGTTGAAACGTTCAAATAGAAGCAATATTAATAAAACGAATAATAAAAAATCGCCATTTTTATGGTTTACGCGTTAAAACGCAGATTAAAGCTCAAAACGTGCTGTTTTGCTAAAATAAGAATTTTAAACATTTTAGATCGTTGAAATCGTTCAAATAGACGCAATAAAAAAAAAAACGAATAAAAATTCGTCGTTTTATGCTGTTTTACGCGTTAAAACGCAGAATAAAGCTCAAAACGTGCTGTTTTGCTAAAATAAGCATTTTCAAGCATTTTAGATCGTTGAAATCGTTCAAATAGACGCAATATTAATAAAAACGAATAATAAAATTCGTCGTTTTATGTTGTTTTACGCGTTAAAACGCAGATTAAAGCTCAAACGTGCTGTTTTGCTAAAAGCATTTTCAAGCATTTTAATCGTTGAAATCGTTCAAATATAAGAAATATTAATAAAAACGAATAATAAAAATTCGTCGTTTTATGCTGTTTTACGCGTTAAAACGCAGATTAAAGCTCAAAACGTGCTGTTTTTAAAATAAGCATTTTCAAGCTTTTTAGATCGTTGAAATCGTTCAAATAGACGCAATAAAAATAAAAAACGAATAATAAAATTTCGTCGTTTTATAAGCTGTTTTACGCGTTAAAACGCAGAATAAAGCTCAAAACGTGCTGTTTTGCTAAAATAAGATTTTCAAGCATTTTAGATCGTTGAAATCGTTCAAAAGACGTCAATATTAATAAAACGAATAATAAAATTTCGTCGTTTTTATGCTGTTTTACGCGTTAAAACGCAGATTAAAGCTCAAATCGTGCTGTTTTGCTAAAATAAGCATTTTCAAGCATTTTAAATCGTTGAAATCGTTCAAATTAAGCAATATTAATAAAAACGAATAATAAAATTCGTCGTTTTTTATGTGTTTACGCGTTAAAACGCAGATTAAAGCTCAAAACGTGCTGTTTTGATAAAATAAGCATTTTCGCTTTTAGATCGTTGAAATCGTTCAAATAGACGCAATAAAATAAAACGAATAATAAAATTCTCGTTTTATGCTGTTTTACGCGTTAAAACGCAGAATAAACCTCAAAACGTGCTGTTTTGCTAAAATAAGCATTTTCAAGCATTTTAGATCGTTGAATGTTCAAATAGACGTAAATTAATAAAAACGATAAAAAATTCAAAAAAAAAAAAAAAAAAAAAAAAAAAAAAAAAAAAAAAAAAAAAAAAAAAAAAAAAAAAAAAAAAAAAAAAAAAAAAAAAAAAATTTTTTTTGTTTTTAAAAAAAAGGAAAATAAAAC
>NW_027048520.1:0-9037 GCF_025399875.1 Dalotia coriaria | reverse complement strand
AAAACAAAAATTTTTTTTAAAAAAAAAAAACCCGTTTTTTTTTTTTTTTTCCCTTTAAAAAAAAAAAAAACCCCCCTTTTTTTTTTTTGAAAATTTTGTTTTTTAAATTTCCCGGCAAAAACAGCAAAAAACCTTTTTGAGCTTTAATCGCGTTTTAAGGGTAAAACAGCATAAAAGACAAAATTTTTATTATTTTTTAAATATTTCATTTAAGGATTTCAACCATCAAAGCTTGAAAATGTTTATTTTAGCAAAACAGCACTTTTTTGATTTTTAAATCGCTTTTAACCGAAAACACCCCAAAAACGACAAATTTTTATTTTGTTTTTTTTATTGCCCCCTTTTGAACGATTTCAACGACTAAAAGCTGAAAATTTTTTTTTAAAACAAGATTTGAGCTTTTAATCTGCGTTTTAACGCGTAAAACAGCATAAAAACGACGAAATTTTATTATTCGTTTTTATTAATATTGCGTCTATTTGAACGATTTCAACGATCTAAAATGCTTGAAAATGCTTATTTTAAAAGCGTTAATGTTTTGAGTTTTATTCTGCGTTTTAACGCGCAAAACAGCATAAAAACGACGAAATTTTTATTATTCGCTTTTATTTTTATTGCCTATTTGAACGATTTCAACGATCTAAATGCTTGAAAGCTTATTTTGTGCAAAAAAACAGCACGTTTTGAGCTTTAATCTGCGTTTTAACGCGTAAAACAGCATAAAAACGACAAATTTTTATTATTCCGTTTTTACAATATTGCTTCTATTTGAACGATTTCAACGATCTAAAAATGTTTGAAAATGCTTTATTTTAAAGCAAAACAGCACGTTTTGAGTTTTAATCTGCGTTTTAACGCGCGTAAAAACAGCATGTAAAAACGACGAATTTTTTTATTATTCGTTTTTATTAATATTGCTTCTATTTGAACGATTTCAACGATCTAAAATGCTTGAAAAATGCTGCCGCGAAGCAAAATACACGTTTGAGCTTTAATCTGCGTTTTAACGCGTAAACAGCATAAAACGAATTTTATTATTTGTTTTTATTAATACGTTTCTATTTGACCGATTTCAACGATCTTACCGCTTGAAAATGCTTATTTTAAAGCAAAAACAGCACGTTTTGAGCTTCTTTACCCGCGTTTTAACGCGTAAAACAGCATAAAAATGACGAATTTTATATTATTCGTTTTTATTAATATTGTTTATTTGAACGATTTCAACGATCTAAAAATGCTTGAAAATGCTTATTTTGTAAGCAAAACAGCACGTTTTGAGCTGTATACCGCGTTTTAACGCGTAAAACAAGCGCAAAACGACGAAATTTTATTATTCGCTTTTTATTTTTATTGCGTCTATTTGAACGATTTCAACGATCTAAAAATGCTTGAAATTGTTTATTTTAGCAAAATGTTAATGTTTTGAGCTTAATCTGTGTTTTAACGCGTAAAACAGCATAAAAACGACGAAATTTTATTATTCGTTTTTATTACTGCTTCTATTTGAACGATTTCAACGATCTAAAATGCTTGAAAATGCTTGGTCGCAGCAAAACAGCACGTTTGAGCTTTAATCTGCGTTTTAACGCGTAAACAGCATAAAAAACGACGAAATTTTTATTATTCGTTTTGGCTATCATTGCGTCTATTTCCTGAACGATTTCAACGATCTGTACGTTGAAAGTGCTTTTATTTTAAAGCAAAACAGCACGTTTTGAGTTTTTAACGCGCTTTAACGCGTAAAATAACAGCATAGAAATGACTAATTTTTATTATTCGTTTTTATTATTGCTTCTATTTGAAACGATTTCTACCCGATCTAAAATGCAAGCTTGAAAAATGCTTATTTAAAGCAAAACAGCACGTTTTGAGCTTATTCTGCGTTTTAACGCGTAAAACAGCATAAAAACGACGAAATTTTATTATTCGTTTTTATTTTTATTGCGTCTATTTGAACGATTTCAACGATCTAAAATGCTTGAAAATGCTTATTTTAGCAAAACAGCACGTTTTGGTTTTTAATCAGCGTTTTAACGCGTAAAACAGCATAAAACGACGAATTTTTATTATTCGTTTTTATTATATTGCGTCTATTTGAACGATTTCAACGATCTAAAATGCTTGAAAATGCTTATTTTAGCAAAACAGCACGTTTTGAGCTTTAATCTGCGTTTTAACGCGTAAAACAGCATAAAACGACGAATTTTTATTATTCGTTTTTATTAATATTGCGTCTATTTGAACGATTTCAACGATCTAAAATGCTTGAAAATGCTTATTTTAGCAAAACAGCACGTTTTGAGCTTTAAATTCTGCGTTTTAACGCGTAAAACAGCATAAAAACGACGAATTTTTATTATTCGTTTTTATTAATATTGCTTCTATTTGAACGATTTCAACGATCTAAAATGCTTGAAAATGCTTATTTTAGCAAAACAGCACGTTTTGAGCTTTTAATCTGCGTTTTAACGCGTAAAACAGCATAAAACGACGAATTTTTATTATTCGTTTTTATTAATATTGCTCTATTTAAACGATTTCAACGATCTAAAATGCTTGAAAATGCTTATTTTAGCAAAACAGCACGTTTTGGTTTAATCTGCGTTTTAACGCGTAAAACGCATAAAAAGACGAAATTTTTTATTATTTCGTTTTTTAAATATTGCTTCTATTTAACGATTTCAACGATCTAAAATGCTTGAAAATGCTTATTTTAGCAAAACAGCACGTTTTGAGCTTTAATCAGCGTTTTAACGCGTAAAACAGCATTAAAAACGACGAAATTTTTATTATTGTTTTTTTAATATTGCTCTATTTGAACGATTTCAAACGATCTAAAATGCTTGAAATGCTTATTTTAGCAAAACAGCACGTTTTGAGTTTTATCTGCGTTTTAACGCGCTAAAACAGCAGTAAAAACGACGAAATTTTTATTATTCGTTTTTATTAATATTGCGTCTATTTGAACGATTTCAACGATCTAAAAGCTTGAAAATGCTTATTTTAGCAAAACAGCACGTTTTGTTTAATCTGCGTTTTAACGCGTAAAACATGCTAAAACGACTAATTTTTTTATTCGTTTTATCAATATTGCGTTTATTTGAACGATTTCAACGATCTAAAAGCTTGAAAATGCTTATTTTAGCAAAACAGCACGTTTTGAGTTTATCTGCGTTTTAACGCGTAAAACAGCATAAAAACGACGAAATTTTTATTATTCGTTTTATTAATATTGCGTCTATTTGAACGATTTCAACGATCTAAAATGCTTGAAAATGTTTTTTAGCAAAACAGCACGTTTGAGTTTTTAATGCGTTTTAACGCTAAAACATGCATAAAAAACAAATTTATTTTGTTTTAATTGCTTTTGACGTTAAACGCATTAAAACGACTAAATTGCTTTATTATTTTTATTTTGCACAGAACGTTTCACATTAAAATGCTTGAAAATGCTTATTTTAGCAAAACAGCACGTTTTGAGTTTTATTCTGCGTTTTAACGCGTAAACAGCATAAAAACGACGAAATTTTATTATTCGTTTTTATTAATATTGCGTCTATTTGAACGATTTCAACGATCTAAAATGCTTGAAAATGCTTTTTTAGCAAAACAGCACGTTTTGAGCTTTAATCTGCGTTTTAACGCGTAAAACAGCATAAAACGACGAATTTTTATTATTCGTTTTTATTAATATTGCTTCTATTTGAACGATTTCAACGATCTAAAATGCTTGAAAAATGCTTATTTTAGCAAAACAGCACGTTTGAGTTTTATTCTGCGTTTTAACGCCTAAACAGCATAAAAACGACGAAATTTTTATTATTCGTTTTTATTAATATTGCGTCTATCGAACGATTTCAACGATCTAAAAATGCTTGAAAATGCTTTATTTTAGCAAAACAGCACGTTTTTGAGTTTAATCTGCGTTTTAACGCGTAAAAATGCTATAAAAACGACAAATTTTTTATTATTCGTTTTTATTAATATTGCTTCTATTTGAACGAATTCAACGATTTAAATGCTTCAAAATGCTTATTTTGTGCAAAAACAGCACGATTTGAGCTTTTAATCCGCGTTTTAACGCGTAAAACAGCATAAAAACGACGAAATTTTTATTATTCGTTTTTATTAATATTGCGTCTATTCTGAACGATTTCAACGATCTAAAATGCTTGAAAAATGCTTATTTTCAGCAAAACAGCACGTTTTGAGCTTTATTCTGCGTTTTAACGCCTAAAAACAGCATAAAATCACGAAATTTTTATTATTCGTTTTTATTTTTATTGCGTCTACTTGGAACGATTTCAACGATCTAAAATGCTTGAAAATGCTTATTTTAGCAAAACAGTACGTTTTGAGCTTTAATCTGCGTTTAACGCGTAAAACAGCATAAAACGACGAATTTTATTATTATTCAAGGTTTTTATTAATATTGCTTCTATTTGAACGATTTCAACGATCTAAAAATGCTTGAAAATGCTTATTTTAGCAAAAACAGCACGTTTTGAGCTTTAATCTGCGTTTTAACGCAAATAGCATAAAAACGACGAAATTTTTATTATTCGTTTTATTAATATTGCGTCTTTTGAACGATTTCAACGATCTAAAATGCTTGAAAATGCTTATTTTAGCAAAACAGCACGTTTTGAGTTTTAATCTGCGTTTTAACGCGCAAAACAGCATAAAAAACGGCGAATTTTTTTATTATTCGTTTTTTATTAATATTGCTTCTATTTGGAACGATTTCAACGATTCAAAATGTTTGAAAATGCTTATTTTAAATGTCGTACGTTTTGAGTTTTAATCTGCGTTTAACTCGTAAAACAGCATAAAAAACGACGATTTTATTATTCGTTTTTATTAATATTGATTCTATCGGAACGATTTCAACGATTCAAAATGCCGGAAAAATGCTTATTTTGCGCAAAACAGCACGTTTTGAGCTGTAATCTGCGTTTTAACGCGTAAAACAGCATAAAAACGACGAATTTTTTATTATTCGTTTTTTATTAATATTGCGTCTATTTGAACGATTTTAACGATCTAAAATGCTGGAAATGCTTATTTTAAAGCAAAAACAGCACGTTTTGAGCTTTAATCTGCGTTTTAACGCGTAAAACAGCATAAAAAAACGACGAAATTTTTATTATTCGTTTTTATTAATATTGCGTCTATTTGAACGATTTCAACGATCTAAAATGCTTGGAAAATACGGTTTTAGCAAAACAGCACGTTTTGAGCTTTATTCTGCGTTTTAATGCGTAAAACAGCATGTACCACGAAATTTTTTATTATTCGTTTTTATTTTTATTGCGTCTATTTGAACGATTTCAACGATTCAAAATGCTTGAAAATGCTTATTTTACAAAAACAGCACGTTTTGAGCTTAATCTGCGTTTTAACGTCAACAGCATAAAACGACGCAAAATTTTTATTATTCGTTTTTATTAATATTGCTTCTATTTGAACGATTTCAACGATCTGGGCAAATACCGCCGAAAATGCTTATTTTGTAAAACAGCACGTTTTGAGCTTTAATCTGCGTTTTAACGCGTAAAACAGCATAAAAACGACGAATTTTATTATTCGTTTTTATTAATATTGCGTCTATTTTGAACGATTTCAATGATCTAAAAAATGCTTGAAAATGTTTATTTTAGCAAAAAACAGCACGTTTTGAGCTTTAATCTGCGTTTAACGCGTAAAAACAGCATAAAACGACGAAATTTTTATTATTCGTTTTTTTAAATATTGCTTTATTTGAACGATTTCAACGATCTAAAAATGGTTGAAAATGTTTATTTTAGCAAAACAGCACGTTTTGAGCTTTAATCAGCGTTTTAACGCGTAAAACAGCATAAAAACGACGAAATTTTTATTATTTGTTTTTATTAATATTGCGTCATTTGAACGATTTCAACGATCTAAAATGCTTGAAAATGCTTATTTTGTGCGCATCAGCACGTTTTGAGCTTTATCTCTGCGTTTTAACGCGTAAAACAGCATAAAACGACGAAATTTTATTATTCGTTTTTATTTTTATTGCGTCTATTTGAACGATTTCAACGATCTGGGTGCTTGAAAAATGCTTATTTTAGCAAAAAATACACGTTTTGAGTTTTAATCTGCGTTTTATGTAAAACAGCATAAAACGACGTAAATTTTTATTATCTGTTTTTTATTAATATTGCTTCTATTTGAACGATTTCAACGATCTAAAATGTTTGAAAAATGCTTATTTTAGCAAAACAGCATGTTTTGAGCTTTATTCTGCGTTTTAACGCTCAAAAACAGCATAAAACGACGAAATTTTTATTATCTACTTTTATTAATATTGCGTCTATTTCCAACGATTTCAACGATCTAAAATGCTTGAAAATGCTTATTTTAGCAAAAATACACGTTTTGAGCTTTAATCTGCGTTTTAACGCGTAGAAACAGCATAAAAACGACAAATTTTATTATTCGTTTATTAATATTGTTTATTTGAACGAATTCAACGATTTAAAAATGCTTCCAAAATGCTTATTTTAGCAAAAACAGCATCGATTTGAGCTTTAATCTGCGTTTCAACGCGTAAAAACAGCATAAAAACGACGAAATTTTTATTATTCGTTTTTATTAATATTGCGTCTATCGAACGATTTCAACGATCCAAATGCTTGAAAAATGCTTTGCTTGCTAAAAACAGCACGTTTTGAGCTTTATTCGCGTTTAACGCTCTAAAACAGCATAAAACGACGAAATTTTTATTATTCGTTTTTATTTTATTGCGCTTGCCGAACGATTTTCAGCGATCTAAAATGCTTGAAAAATGCTTATTTTAGCAAAACAGCACGTCGGAGCTTTAATCTGCGTTTTAACGCGTAAAACAGCATAAAACGACGAATTTTTTTATTATTCGTTTTATTAATATTGCTTCGACGGAACGATTTTAACGATCTAAAATGCTTGGAAATGTTTTTTATTTTAAAGCAAAAACAGCACGTTTTGAGCTTTAATCTGCGTTTTAACGCGTAAAACAGCATAAAACGGACGAAATTTTATTGCCCGTTTTATTAATATTGCGTCTATTTGAACGATTTCAACGATCTAAAATGCTTGAAAATGCTTATTTTAAAGCAAAACATAATGTTTTGAGTTTAATCTGCGTTTAACGCGTAAACAGCATAAAAAACGGCGAATTTTATTATTCGTTTTATTAATATTGCTTCTATTCTGAACGATTTCAACGATCTGTACCGTTTGAAAATGCTTATTTTAACAAAAAAGCAAAGCATCGTTTTGAGCTTTAATCTGCGTTTTAACTCGTAAAACAGCATAAAAAAAACGACGATTTTTTATTATTCGTTTTTATTAATATTGACTTATTTGAACGATTTCAACGATTCAAAATGCTTTGAAAATGCTTATTTTAGCAAAACAGCACGTTTTGAGCTGTAATCTGCGTTTTAACGCGTAAACAGCATAAAAACGACGAATTTTTATTATTCCGTTTTTTATTAATATTGCGTCTATTTGAACGATTTCAACGATCTAAAATGCTTGAAAATGCTTATTTTAGCAAAACAGCACGTTTTGAAAGTTTTAATCTGCGTTTTAACGCGTAAAACAGCATAAAAAACGACGAAATTTTTTATTATTCGTTTTTAATATTGCGTCTATTTGAACGATTTCAACGATCTAAAAAATGCTTGAAAATATTTCTATTTTTAGCAAAACAGCACGTTTTGAGCTTTATTCTGCGTTTTAACGGGCAAAAACAGCATAAAACGACGAAATTTTATTATTCGTTTTTATTTTATTGCGTCTATTTGAACGATTTCAACGATCTAAAAATGCTTGAAAAATGCTTATTTTAGCAAAACAGCACGTTTTGAGCTTTAACGCGTTTTAACGCCTAAAACGCATAAAAACGACGAAATTTTTATTATTCGTTTTTATTAATATTGCTTCTATTTGAACGATTTCAACGATCTAAAATGCTTGAAAATGCTTATTTTAACAAAACAGCACGTTTGAGCTTTAATCTGCGTTTTAACGCGTAAAACAAAGCATAAAACGACGAATTTTTATTATTCGTTTTATTAATATTGCGTCTATTTGAACGATTTCCAACGATCTAAAATGCTTTGAAAATGTTTATTTTAGCAAACAGCACGTTTTGAGCTTTAATCTGCGTTTTAACGCGTAAAAACAGCATAAAAACGACGAAATTTTATTATTCGTTTTTTAAATATTGCCGACGGAACGATTTCAACGATCTAAAAATGGTTGAAAATGCTATTTTAGCAAAACAGCACGTTTTGAGCTTTAATCAGCGTTTTAACGCGTAAAACAGCATAAAAAACGACGAAATTTTTATTATTTGTTTTTATTAATATTGCGTCTATTTGAACGATTTCAACGATCTAAAATGCTTGAAAATGCTTATTATTTTAATAAAACAGCACGTTTTGAGCTTTATTCTGCGTTTTAACGCGTAAAACAGCATAAAAATGACGAAATTTTTTATTATTCGTTTTTATTTTTATTGCGTCTATTTGAACGATTTCAACGATCTAAAAAGCTTGAAAAATGCTTATTTTAGCAAAACAGCACGTTTTGAGTTTTAATCTGCGTTTAACGCGTGAAAAACAGCATAAAAACGACGTGAATTTTATTATTCGTTTTTATTAATATTGTTTATTTGAACGATTTCAACGATCTAAATGCTTGAAAATGCTTATTTCCAGCAAAAACAGCACGTTTTGAGCTTTATTCTGCGTTTTAACGCGTGTTGCAGCATAAAACGACGAAATTTTGATTATTCGTTTTTATTAATAATATTGCGTCTAATGAACGATTTCAACGATCTAAAAATGCTTGAAAATGCTTTATTTTAGCAAAACAGCACGTTTTGAGCTTTTAATCTGCGTTTTAACGCAAACAGCATAAAATGACGAATTTTTATTATCTGTTTTTATTAATATTGCTTCTATTTAAACGATTTCCCAACGATCTAAAAATGCTTGAAAAATGCTTTATTTTAGCAAAA
>NW_027048519.1:0-9041 GCF_025399875.1 Dalotia coriaria | reverse complement strand
TCTTTTTTATGCTTTTTTTCCCGCGTTAAAACGAAATTAAAAAGCTAAAAAAGTTGCTTTTTTGCAAAATATGCATTTTCAAGCTTTTTAGATCATTAAAAATGTTCAAATAGACGCAATATTAAAAAAAACGAATAAAAAAAAAATTCGTCTTTTTTATGCTGTTTTGCGTTAAAGCCTTTGGCTAAAAACGTGCTTTTTTTCAAAAAAAAGCATTTTAAAGCATTTTTGATCGTTTGAAATCGTTTAAAAGCCAAATAAAAAAAAAAAATGAAAAATAAAATTTCGTCGTTTTTATGCTGTTTTCGCTTTAAAAAAACGCAGTTTTAAACTCAAAACGTCCCTTTTTTTCAAAATAAGCATTTTCAAGCATTTTAGATCGTTGAAATGTTCAAAAAAACAATATTAATAAAAACGAATAAAAAAAAATTCGTCGTTTTTATGCTTTTTTTTAGCGTTAAAGCGCATATTAAAGCTAAAAAGTGCTTTTTTGGGTTTTAAAATAAGCATTTTCAAGCATTTTAGATCGTTGAAATCGTTTAAATAGACGCAAAAAAAATAAAAATGAATAATAAAACCGCCTTTTTTATGCTGTTTTCGCGTTCCGCAGAAAAAAAGCTCAAAACGTGCTGTTTTGCTAAAATATGCATTTTCAAGCATTTTGATCTTTGGGAAATCTTTAAAAATAGCCCAAATATTAAAAAAAAAACGAATAAAAAATTTTTCCGTTGTTTTATGCTTTTTTACGCGGTAAAACGAAATTTAAAAACCCAAAACGTGCTGTTTGAAAAAAATAAGCATTTTAAAACTTTTTGATCGTTGAAATCGTTCAAATAGAAGAAATATTAATAAAAACGAATAAAAAAAAAATTCGTCTTTTTTATGTTTTTTTCGCGTTAAAACGCAGATTAAAGCTCAAAACGTGCTTTTTTGTAAAATAAGCATTTTCCCCTTTTTGGGATCTTGGAAATCTTTTAAAATAGCCCAAAAAAAAAATAAAAACGAATAAAAAAAATTTTTCGTCGTTTTTCGTTTTCGTGTTAAAACGCAGTTTAAAAGCTAAAAACGTGCTTTTTTGCTAAAAAAAACTTTTTTAAGCATTTTAGATCGTTGAAATCGTTTAAATAGAAGCAATATTAAAAAAAAACGAATAAAAAAAAAATTTTCGTCTTTTTTTATGTTTGTTTTACGCCCCAAAAAACCCCAGTTTAAAAAGCTAAAAAGGGTTTTTTCGCTTAAAATAAGCATTTTCAAGCATTTTAGATCGTTGCAATCGTTTAAATAAACAATATTAAAAAAAACGAAAAAAAATTCCCCGTCTTTTTTATGCTTTTTTTTCGCGTTAAAACGCAGATTAAAACTCAAAACGTGCGGGTTTTTAAAAAAAAACTTTTCAAGCTTTTTTAGATCGTTGAAATCGTTCAAATAGACGCAATTTTAAAAAAAACGAATAAAAAAAATTTCGTCTTTTTTATGGGTTTTACGCGTTAAAAGGGGGGGAAAAAACCCTAAAACGTGCTTTTTTTTGCGGGAAAAGCATTTTAAAGCATTTTAGATCGTTGAAATCGTTCAAATAGAAGCAATATTAATAAAACGAAAAAAAAAAATCGTCTTTTTTATGCTGTTTTACGCGTTAAAACGCGTTTAAACCCTTTTCAAAACGTGCTTTTTTGCTAAAAAAAACATTTTCAAGCATTTTAGATCGTTGAAATCGTTCAAATAGACGCAATAAAAAAAAAACGAATAAAAAAAAATTTCGTCTTTTTTATGCTGTTTACGCGTTAAAACGCAGATTAAACTCAAAACGCTTTTTTGCAAAATAAGCATTTTCGCATTTTTTCGTTGAAATCGTTCAAAAGCGCAATATTAAAAAAAAACGAATAAAAAAAATTTGCGTTTTATGCGACGCGTTAAAACGAATTAAACTAAAAACTCTGTTTCTAAAATAATCATTTTTTTTTTAGATCGTTGAAATCGTTCAAAAAACAATATTAAAAAAACGAATAAAAAAAAAATTCGTCTTTTTTTATGCTTTTTTTACGCTTTAAAAACGCAGTTTCTCAAAACGTGCTTTTTTTGCAAAATAAGCATTTTCAAGCTTTTTTAGATCGTTGAAATCGTTCAAATAGAACAAATTTTAAAAAACGAATAAAAAAAAATTCGTCGTTTTATTTTTTTTTGCGTTAAAACGCTGTTTAAAAACTAAAAACGTGCTGTTTGCTAAAATAAGCATTTTCAAGCATAAATCGTTGAAATCTTAAATAGCCCAAAATTAATAAAAACGAATAAAAAAAAAATTTCGTCTTTTTTATGTTTTTACGCTTAAACGCAGAAAAAAACTCAAAACGTGCTGTTTTGCTAAAATAAGCTTTTTTCAAGCAGTTTAGATCGTTGAAATCGTTCAAATAGAAGAAAATTTTAATAAAAACGAAAAAAAATTGCGTTTTATGCTGTTTACGCGTTAAAGCGCATATTAAAGCTCAAAACGTGCTGTTTTACAAATAAGCATTTTCAAGCATTTTAGATCGTTAAAATCGCTTTAAATAGACGCAATAAAATAAAAATGAATAATAAAAATTTCCGTCGTTTTATGCTGTTTTACGCGTTAAACGCAGAATAAAAGCTCAAACGTGCTGTTTTGCTAAAATAAAGCATTTTCAAGCATTTTAGATCATTGAAATCGTTCAAATAGACGCAATATTAATAAAAAACGAATAATAAAAATTTCGTTGTTTTATGCTGTTTTACGCGCGGTAAAACGCAGATTAAACGCTGTTTTGCTGTTAAAATAAGCATTTTCAAGCATTTTGATCGTTGAAATCGTTCAAATATAGCAATATTAATAAAACGAATAATAAAAAATTGCCGTTTTATGCTGTTTTACGCGTTAAAACGCAGATTAAAGCTCAAACGTGCTGTTTTGCTAAAATAAGCCATTTTAGATCGTTGAAATCGTTCAAATAGACGCAATAAAAATAAAAACAATAATAAAAATTTCAATGTTTTTATGCTGTTTTTACGTGTTATTAAACGCGATTAAAAGCTCAAAACGTGCTGTTTTGCTAAAAATAAGCATTTTAAGCATTTTAGATCGTTGAACCGTTTAAATAGAAGCAATATTAATAAAAACGAATAATAAAAATTCGTCATTTTTATGCTGTTTTACGCGCTAAAACGCAGATTAAAGCTCAAACGTGCTGTTTTGCTAAAATAAGCATTTTCAAGCATTTTTAGATCGTTGGAAATCGTTCAAATAGACGCAATATTAATAAAACGAATAATGTAAATTCGTCATTTTTATGCTGTTTTACGCGCTAAAACGCAGATTAAAGCTCAAAACGTGCTGTTTTGCTAAAAATAAGCATTTTCAAGCATTTTAGATCGTTGAACCGTTCAAATAGAAGCTAAATATTACTGTAAAAAACGAATAATAAAAATTCGTCGTTTTTATGTTGTTTTACGCGTTAAAAACGCAGGTTAAAGCTCAAACGTGCTGTTTTGCTAAAATAAGCATTTTCAAGCATTTTAGATCGTTGAAGTCGTTCAAATAGACGCAATAAAAATAAAAAACGAATAATAAAATTTCGTCGTTTATGCTGTTTTGTGCTGCTGTCTCCAGAATAAAGCTCAAAACGTGCTGTTTTGCTAAAATAAGCATTTTCAAGCATTTTAGATCGTTGAAATCGTTCAAATAGACGTGCAATATTAATAAAAACGAATAATAAAAATTTCGTCGTTTTTATGCTGTTTACGCGTTAAAACGCAGATTAAAAGCTCAAATCGTGCTGTTTTGTTAAAATAAGCATTTTCAAAGTACATTTTAGATCGTTGAAATCGTTTAAATAGACGCAATATTAATAAAACGAATAAAAAATTTCGTCGTTTTATGCTAAGAAAAACCCGTTTTTTTTCCCCTTTTTAAAAAAAAAATTTTTTTTTTAAAAAAAAATTTAAAAAAAAAATTTAAAAAATTTTAAAAAAAAAAATTTTTAAAAAAAATTTAAAAAGGGTTTTTTAAACCCCTTTTTTTTTTCCAAAAAAAAATTTAAATTTTTTTAAAAAAATTTAAAGTTTTTAAAAAAAAAAAAAAAATTTTTTTTTTAAAAAAAAAAAAACCTTTTTCCCCCCCCCAAAAAATTTTTTTAAAAAATTTTTTTTAAAAAAAAATTTTTTTAAGAAATTTTTTTTAAAAATTTAAATTTTTTTTTTTTAAAAAAAAAAAAAAGGGTTTTTTTTTTTTTAAAAAAAAATTTAAAACTTTTTTGTTAAAAAAAAATTTAAAGCAAAAAACTTAAAAAAAAAAAAAACCCCAAAAAAAAAGGTTTAAAAAAAACCTTTTTTTTCCCTTTTCCTTTTTAAAAAAAAACCCCAAAATTTTTTGGGGGTTTTTTTCCAAAAATTTTTAAAAAAAAAAAAAATTTTTGGGGGTTTTTTTTTTTAAAAAAAACCCCTTTTGCTGTTTTCAAAAAAGAAATTTTAAACCCCTTTTAAATCGTTTTTTTAAAAAAAATTTTTTTAAAAAAAATTTTTTAAAAAATTTTTTTTAATTTTTTTTTAAAAAAAAAAAAAACCTTTTTTTTTTTTTAAAATTTTTTTTTTCCCGTTGTTTTAAAAAAAAAGGGAAAAAATTTTTTAAAAAAAAATTTTCTTTTAAAAAAAAAAAAAAAAAAAAATTTTTTTTTTTTTAAAAAAAAATTTTTTTTTTGGGAAATTTTTTGGGGAAAAAAAAAAAAAAAATTTTTTAAAATTTGGTTTTTTTTTGGGCTTAAAAAAAAAAAAAAAAAAAAATTTTTTTTTTAAAAAAGCTTTTTAAGCAAAAAAAACCAAAAATTTAAAAGGGTTTTTAAAAAATTTTTTTTAAAAAATTTTCCCTTTTTTTCCAAAAAAAACCGAAAATTTAAAAAAAAAAAAAAAAAAAAAATTTTTTTTTTTTTAATTTAAAAGGGAAAAACCAAAAAAAAAAAAAAAAATTTTGGTTTTTTCCTTTTTAAATTTAAAAAAAAAAAAATTTTTTTTTAAAAAATTTCCTTTTTTTTTTTGGGGAAAAAAAAAAAACCCCAAAAAAAAAAAAATAAAAATTTTTTTTTTTTTGTTTTTAAAATTTTAAAAAAAAAAAAAAAAAAATTTTTAAAAAAATTTTTTCCTTTTGGTTTTTTAAATAAAACCTTTTTTAAAAAAAAAAAAAATTTTTTTTTTTTCCCCAAAAAGGGAAAAATTTAAAAAAAAAAAAAAAAAAAGGTTTTTTTTTTAAAATTTAAAAAAAAAGGGAAAATTTTTTGGGAAAAAAAATTTTTTTTTAAATTTTTTGGAAAAAAAATTTAAAAAAAAAAAAGGGAAAAAAAATTTTTTTTTTTTTTTTCCCAAAAAAGGAAAAAAATTTTCAAAAAAAATTTTTTTTTTTTTTAAAATTTTCCCCAAAAAAAAAAAAAATTTTTTTAAAAAATTTTTTTTTTTTTTTTTTAAAAAAAAAAAAAAAAAAAAAAAAACTTTTTTTTTTTTTTGGTTTCCAAAAAAAAAAAAAAATTTTTTAAAAAAATTTTCCCCTTTTTTTTTTTAAGGAAAAAAATTTAAACCCTTTTTTTTTTAAAAAAAAAATTTTTTTTAAATTTTTTAAAAAAGGGAAAAAGGGAAAATTTTTTCAAAAAAAAATTTTCCCTTTTTTTTTTTCCCTTTAAAAAAAACCCCAAAAAGGGTTTTTTTTTTTTTTAAAAACCCAAATTTTAAAAAAAGGGGGTTTTTAAAAAAAAAAAATTTAAAAAATTTTTTTTTTTTTAAAAAAAAATTTTTTTAAAAAAAAAAAATTTTTCCTTTTTTTTTGCAAAAAAAACAAAAAGTTAAAAAGGGTTTTAAAAAAAAAAAATTTTTTAAAATTTCTTTTTTTTTTTTTTAAAAAAAAAAAAAAAAAAATTTTTTTTTGTTTTTTTTTAAAAAAAAAAAATTTTTTTTTTTTAAAAAAAATTTTAAAAAAAAAAAAATTTTTTAAAAAAACCTTAAAAAAAAAGAAAAAAATTTTTTTTTTTCCAAAAAAACCTTTTTTTTTTTTTTAAAAAAAAAAACCCCTTTAATTTTTTTTAAATTTTTTTAAAAACGAAAAAAAAAACCCCTTTTTTTTGTTTAAAAAAAAAAAACCCTTTTTTTAAAAATAAAATTTTAAAAAAAAAAAAAAGGGGTTTTTTTCCTTTTTTCCAAAAAAAAAAAAAAACCCCGGTTGTTTTTAAAAAAAAATTTTAAAAAGGCCCTTTTGTTAAAAAAAAAATTTTCCAAAAAAAAAATTTTCCCTTGGCCTTTTTAAAAAAAAAAATTTTGGTTTTTGCTGTTTTCCAAAAAACCAAAAAATTTTAAAAAAGGGTTTTCTTTTAAAAAATTTAACCTTTTTAAAAAAAAAAAAAAAATTTTTTTAAATTTTTCCAAAAAAACCAAAAAAAAAAATTTTGTTTTTTGCTTTTTTAAAAAGTTTTTTTTGGGTTTTTAAAAAAATTTTTTAAAAAAAAGAAAAAAAATTTTGGAAAATTTTTAAAAAAAAAAAAAGGTTTTTGGTTTTTTTTGGGGAAAAATTTTAAAATTTAAAAGGGTTTTTTAAAAAAATTTTAAAAAAAAAAAAAATTTCCCCCCTTTTTTAAAAAAAAAATTTTCCCCCCCCTTTTTTTTTTTTTTTAAAAAAAAATTTTAAACCCCGGTTTTTTTTTAAAAAAAAAAAAATTTTTTTAAAAAAAAAAAAATTTTTTTTTTTTTAAAGGGTTAAAAAAAATTTTTTTTAAACCCTTTTTTTAAAAATTTTTTCCCCCCCTTTTTTTTTTTAAAAAAAAAAAAAATTTTTTTAAAAAAAAAAAAAAAATTTTTTTTTAAAAAAAAAAAAAAAAATTTTTGGTTTTCCGTTAAAAAATTTTTAAAAAAAATTTTTTTTTTTTTTAAAAAAAACCTTTAAAAAAAACGAAAAAAAAAAAAATTTTTTTTAAAAAAAAACCTTTTAAAATTTTAAAACCTTTTTTGGGTTAAAAAAAAATTTTTTTTTTAAAAAAAAATTTTTTTTGGAAAAAAAAATTTTAAAAAAAAAAAAAAAAAAATTTTTTTTTTTTTAAAAAAACCCGGGTTAAAACCCCTTTTTAAAAATTTTTTTTAAAATTTTTTTTTTTTTAAAAAAAATTTAAAAAAAAAAAAAAAAAAAATTTTTAAAAAAATTTTTTTTTTTAAAAAAAAAAATTTTTTTTAAAAAAAAAAAATTTTTTAAAAAAATTTTTTTTTCCCCCTTTTTAAAAAAAAAAAAAAAAAAAAAAAAATTTCCCTTTTGTTTTTTCCAAAAACCGCAAAAAGAAAAAAAATTTTTAAATTTTTTAAAAAAACCCCAAATTTTTTAAACCTTTAAAAAAAAAAAAAAAAAAAAAAAAAAATTTTTTCCTTTTTTTTTTGGGGAAAAAGGGAAAAAACCCAAAGGGTTTTTTTAAAAAAAATTTTCAAGCATTTTAGATCGCTGAAATCGTTCAAATAGAAGCAATATTAATATAAAACGAATAATAAAAATTCGTCGTTTTTCGCTGTTTTACGCGTGCTAAAAGGAGATTAAAGGTCAAAACGTGCTGTTTTGCTAAAATAAGCATTTCAAGCATTTTAGATCGTTGAAATCGTTCAAATAGACGCAATATTAATAAAAACGAATAATAAAAATTCGTCGTTTTATGCTGTTTTACGCGTTAAAACGCAGATTAAAGCTCAAAACGTCGTTTTGCTAAAATAAGCATTTTCAGCATTTTAGATCGTTGAAACGTTCAAATAGAGCAAATATTAATAAAACGAATAATAAAATTTTCGTTTTACGCGTTGCTTAGCGTTAAACGCAGAATAAAGCTCAAATGCTTTTTGCTAAAATAGCAATTTAAAATTTTAGATGGTAGAAATCGAATATAAACTTATTAATAAAAACGAATAATAGCAAAATTGTTCACGTCTGTTTTCGCAAAAAAAGCAATTAAGCTTAATGGTAGTGTTGCAAAATAAGCATTTTCAAGCATTTTAATCGTTAAATTTCACGTTAGCTTTTAAAAAAACGAATATAAAGAAATTGCTTTTTGCTGTAGCACGAAATTTAGACGGAAATCGTAAAAGGTTTTCTAAAATAAATTTTCAAGATTTTAGATCGTTGAATCGTTCATAGAAGCACTTAATAAACAAACGGTTTTAAAATGTTTTTAAGCTTTTACGCGTTAAACGCAGATTAACGCTCAAAACGTCGTTTTGCTAAAATAAGATTTCGCTTTTATGATCGTTGAAATCGTTCAAAAGACGCAACTAAAAATAAAACGAATAATAAAATGCTTTTATGCTTTTGATCGTTAAAATCGCTTAAAGCTAAAAAAATCGTATAAAATTTTCCCCATTTTAGATCTGAAATCGCCAAAAGACGCAATATTTTCAAAATAAGCAATTTCGCGTTTTATGTTTTACGCTTAAAACGCATAATAAAAGAAAAAAATTTTGCTAAAATAAGTTTTCGCATTTGATCGTTGAATCAGTTTAAATAGGTATGTAATAAAAAATGAAAATCTAATCGTTTTTGTGTTTACGAGTTAAACGCAGATTAAAGCTAACGTTGTTTTGCTAAACTAAGATTTTCTAAGCATTTAATCGCTGAAATCTGTTCAATAGACGCAATATTAATAAAACGAATATAAATTGTCGTTCTAGCGTTTACGCGTTAAAAACAAACCAAAACGCGCTGTTTTACAATTAGCTTAAGCATTTAATCGTAAAACGTTAAAATAATATTACCAAAAAAATAATTAAAATTTCGTCTTTATGCGTTTTACGTTAAGACGAAGATTAAAAGCTCAATGCTGTTTTCAAAATAAGCATTTTCAAGCATTTTAGACTGAACGTTTAAATAGAAGCAATATAAACAAACGTAAAAAAATTCGTCATTTCAATGTTGTAAAACGAATAAAAATGTAAATGTGTTTTCAAAATTAAAGCATTGAGCTAAACGTTCAAATAAAGCTACTTTTAAAATTTGACGAAATCGTTAAATAGGTTTTATAAAACTAAAAAAT
>NW_027048518.1:0-9041 GCF_025399875.1 Dalotia coriaria | reverse complement strand
TTAAAATCGGCTAAATTTTTCTTTTTTCAAATTTTAAATACGCAATAAATAAAAACGAATAAAAAAAATTTCGTCGTTTTATGCTTTTTTACGCGTTAAAACGCAGTTAAACTCAAAACTCTTTTTTTGCAAAATAGCATTTTCGCTTTTTGATCTTTAAAATCGTTCAAAAAAAGCAAAAAAAAAAAACGAATAAAAAAAATTTCGTCTTTTTTATGCTGTTTGCGTTAAAACGCAGAAAAAAACTAAAAACGTGCTGTTTTCAAAATAAGCATTTTCAAAGCTTTTTTTAATCGTGAAATCTTCAAATAACGAAATAAAAAAAAAAACGAATAAAAAAAAATTTCGTCGTTTTTATGCTGTTTTACGCTTTAAAAACGCAGATTAAACTAAAAAGGGCTTTTTTTGCTAAAAAAACTTTTCAAGCATTTTAGATCGTTAAACGTTCTGGAATTTTATTAAAAACGAATAAAAAAATTTGCGTTTTTTCTGTTTACGCTTTAAAACGCAGTTTAAAAATCAAAACGTGCTTTTTTCCCCAAAAAAGATTTCGCATTTTGATCGTTGAAACGTTAAAAAACGCAAAAAAAAAAAACGAATTAAAAATTTGCTTTTTTATGCTTTTTTACCGTTAAAACGCGTAAAGCTAAAAACGTGTTTTTTTTGAAAAAAGCATTTTCAAGCATTTTAGATCGTTGAAATCGTTCAAATAACGCAATATTTAAAAACGAATAATAAAAATTTGTCGTTTTATGCTTTTTTTACGCTTAAAACGCAGATTAAAAGAAAGGGCTGTTTTTTTTAAAAATTTTAAATTTTGATCGTTGAAATCTTAAATGAACCAAAAAAAAAAAACGAAAAAAAAAATTTCGTGTTTTATGTTTTTTACGAAAACGCAGTTTAAAAACTAAAAACTTTTTTTAAAAACATTTTCACATTTTAGTGTTAAAACGTTCAAAAAAAAGCAATATTAAAAAAAACGAATAATAAAATTTCTTTTTTATTGTTTGGTTAAACGCAGTTTAAAAATAAAACGTGCTGTTTTGCAAAATAAGCTTTTTCAAGCATTTTGTCGTTGAAATCGTTCAAATAGACGCAATAAAATAAAAACGAATAATAAAATTTCGTGTTTTTATTGTTTCGCTTAAAACGCAGAATAAAGCTCAAAACGTTTTTTGCAAAATAAGCATTTTCAAGCTTTTTAAATCGTTGAAATCGTTCAAATAACGCAATAAATAAAAAGAAAATAAAAAAGTCGTTTTTGTTGTTTTGCGTTAAAAGGGGTTTAAAACTAAAAACGTGCTGTTTTGCAAAAAATGCACAAGCATTTTAGATCGTTAAATCGTTCAAAAAGACGAAATTAAAAAAAGGGAATAAAATTTCGTCTTTTTTTTACTGTTTTCCCGTTAAAGCTGATTAAACCCCCGGGGGTTTGTTTTGCAAAAAAGCATTTTCAAGATTTTAGATCGTTGAAACGTTCAAATGACGCAATATTAATAAAAACAAATAATAAAAAATTCGTCTTTTTTATGCTTTTTCCTTTAAAAACGCGTTAACTAAAAATTTTTTTGCTTAAGATTTTCGCTTTTTAGATCGTTAAATCTTCAAATAAAAAATTTAAAAAAAAAACAATAATAAAAATTTCGTTTTTTTTATCTGTTTTACGCGTTAAACGCAGATTAAAGCCAAAACGTGCTGTTTTGCAAAAAAAGCATTTTCAATTTTTTAAGTTAAATCGTTAAATAAAAGCAATAAAAAAAAACGAATAAAAAAATTGTGTTTTTCGTTTTACGCGTTCGCGGTTAAACTAAAAAGGGCTGTTTTGCAAAATAACTTTTTTAAAAGTTTTTTAGATCGTTGAAACGCAAAAACGCAATAAAAAAAAAAAAAATAAAAAAAATTTCGTCTTTTTTTATGCTTTTTTACGCTTTAAAAACGCGATAAATCAAAAGGCTTTTTGCCTTTTCAAGAAGATCGTTGAAATCGTTCAAATAGACGAAATTTTTTTAAAACGAATAAAAAATTTCGTCTTTTTTTAGCTGTTTTACGCGTTAAAGCGATTAAAGCTAAAAAACGTGCTGTTTTGCTAAAAAAACATTTTCAAGTTTTTAGATCTTTGGGAAATCGTTCAAATGCGAATATTAAAAAAACGAATAAAAAAAATTTCGTGTTTTTATCTTTTTACGCGTTAAAAGCGTTAAACTAAAAACGTGCTTTTTTGTAAAAAAAACATTTTCAAGCTTTTTTAGACGTTGAAATCGTTCAAATGAGCAATATTAATAAAAACGAATAATAAAAATTCTTTTTATGCTTTTTTGCGTTAAAACGCAGATTAAAGTAAAAACGTGCTTTTTTGGGTAAAAAAACTTTTTCAAGCAAGATCGTTAAATCGTTAAATAGAAGCAATATTAATAAAAACGAATAATAAAAAATTGTCTTTTTATGCTTTTTTACGCTTTAAAAACGCAGATTAAACTCAAAACGTGCTTTTTTTGCAAAATAAGCTTTTTCAAGCATTTTAGATCGTTGAAACCCAAAAACGCAAAAAAATAAAAACGAATAAAAAAAATTTCGTCTTTTTTTGCTGTTTTACGCGTTAAAACGCAAAATAAAGCTAAAAACGTGCTTTTTTTGCAAAATAAGATTTTAAACAGTCGTTAAAATCGTTAAAAAAACCCAATAAAAAAAAAAATAATAAAAATTTCGTCGTTTTATGCTGTTTGCTTTAAAAACGCAGATTAAACTCAAACGTGCTGTTTTGTAAAAAAAACTTTTTCAACATTTTAGATCGTTGAAATCGTTCAAAAGACCAAAAAAAAAACTAAAAAAAAATTTCGTCTTTTTTTATGTTTTTTACGCTTTAAAAAGCGATTAAACCCAAAAACTTGTTTTAAAAAAAATAAGCATTTTCAAGCTTTTTTAGATCGTTGAAATCTTTAAAAATAACGCAATATTAAAAAAAACGAATAAAAAAAATTGTCTTTTTATGTGTTTCGGTTTAAAACGCGTTAAAAAGCTCAAAGGGCTGTTTTGCAAAAATAACATTTCAAGCTTTTTAATCGTTGAAATCGTTCAAATAGAAAATAAAAAAAAACAATAATAAAATTCGTCGTTTTTATGCTGTTTTACGCGTTAAAACGCAGATTAAAATAAAAGGGCTGTTTTCTAAAAAAAGCATTTTAAGCAAAGATCGTTGAAATCTTTAAATAAAGCAATAATAAAAGGGAAAAAAAATTTGTTTTTATGCGTTTTACGCTTTAAAAACGCAGATTAAAGCTAAAAACTGCTGTTTTGCTAAAATAACATTTTCAAGAAAGATCTTTGGAAATCGTTCAAATAAGCAATAATAAAAACGAATAAAAAAATTTTCGTCTTTTTTACTTTTTTACGCTTTAAAAAACGCAGATTAAATAAAACGTGCTGTTTTGCTAAAATAAGCATTTTCAAGCATTTTGTGTTGTGTTCAAAAAAAAGCAAAAAATAAAAACGAATAATAAAAATTCGTCTTTTTTTGCTGTTTTCCCGGAAAACGCAGATTAAACTAAAAACGTGCTGTTTTGCTAAAATAAGCATTTTCAAGTTTTTAGATCGTTGAAATCGTTCAAATAACGCAAAAAAAATAAAAACGAATAAAAAAAATTTCGCGTTTTATGCTTTTTTGCGTTAAAACGCGAAAAAAACTCAAAACGTGCTTTTTTGCTAAAAAAAGCATTTTAAGATTTTAGTCGTTAAAACGTTCAAAAAACGAAATTTTAAAATAAAAACGAATAATAAAAATTTGTCGTTTTTTATGCTTTTTTTGCGTTAAAACGCAGATTCTAAAAACGTGCTGTTTTTGAAAAATAATTTTAAAACTTTTTAGATCGTTGAAATCGTTCAAAAACGCAAAAAAATAAAAACGAATAAAAAATTTCCGTTTTTATGCTGTTTTCCCTTAAAACGCGTAAAGCTCAAAACGTGCTTTTTTTTCAAAATAAATTTTCAACATTTTAGACGTGAAATCGTTCAAATAAGCAATTTTTTAAAAAAAAATAAAAAAAATTTCGTCGTTTTTTGCTGTTTCGCGTTAAAACGCAGATTAAACTCAAAACGTGCTTTTTTTGCAAAAAAAGATTTTCGCATTTTAGATCGTTAAATCGTTCAAAAAAGCAATATTATTAAAAACGAATAATAAAAATTCGTCGTTTTTGTTTTTACGCTTTAAAAACGCGTTTCCAAAACGTGCTGTTTTGCTAAAATAAGCATTTTCAAGCATTTTAGATCGTTGAAATCGTTCAAAGACGCAATTAAAAACGAATAATAAAAATTTCGTCGATGCTGTTTTCGCTTTAAAAACGCGAAAAAAGCTCAAAATTTTTTTGCAAAAAAAACATTTTCAAGCATTTTAGATCGTTGAAATCGTTCAAATATACGCAATATTAAAAAAAAACGAATAAAAAAAAATTTCGTCGTTTATATGCTTTTTTCCGGTTAAAACGCAGATTAAAGCTAAAAAGGCTGTTTTGCAAAAATGAGCATTTTCAAAATTTTAGATCGTTGAAATCGTTCAAATAGACGCAATAAAAATAAAACGAATAAAAAAAATTTCGTCGTTTTTCTTTTACGCGTTAAAACGCGAATAAAGCTAAAAACTGCTGTTTTCAAAAACATTTTCGCGATCGCTAAATCGTTCAAATATACCAATATTAATAAAAACGAATAAAAAATTTCGTCTTTTTTTATGCTTTTTTACGCGTTAAAACGCAGATTAAAGCTAAAAACGTGCTGTTTTTAAAATAAGATTTTAAACTTTTTTGATCGTTGAAATCGTTCAAATAAAAATATTATTAAAAGCGAATAATAAAATATTCGTCGTTTTTCTCTTTTTACGCTTTAAAAACGCAGTTTAAAACTAAAAACGTGCTGTTTTGCTAAAAAAAATTTTACATTTTAGACGTTGAAATCGTTCAAATTGACGCAATATTAAAAAAAACGAATAAAAAATTTCGTCGTTTTTATGCTGTTTTACGCGTTAAAACGCTGATTAAAGCTAAAAACGTGCTGTTTTCAAAATAAGCATTTTCAAGCAATTTAGGTCGTTGAAATCGTTCAAATAGAAGCAATATTAATAAAAACGATAATAAATTCGTCGTTTTATGCTGTTTTACGCGTTAAAACGCAGATTAAAGCTCAAAACGTGCTGTTTTGCTAAAATAAGCATTTTCAAGCATTTTAGATCGTTGAAATCGTTCAAATAGACGCAATATTAATAAAAACGAATAATAAAAATTTCGTCGTTTTATGCTGTTTTACGCGTTAAAACGCAGATTAAAGCTCAAAACGTGCTGTTTTGCTAAAATATGCATTTTCAAGCATTTTAGATCGTTGAAATCGTTCAAATAAAAGCAATATTAATAAAAACAAATAATAAAAATTCGTCGTTTTATGCTGTTTTACGCGTTAAAACGCAGATTAAAGCTCAAAACGTGCTGTTTTGCTAAATAAGCATTTTCAAGCATTTTAGATCGTTGAAACGTTCAAATAGACGCAATAAAAATAAAAACGAATAATAAATTTCGTCGTTTTTATGTTGTTTTACGCGTTAAAACGCAGATAAAAGCTCAAAACGTGCTGTTTTGCTAAAATAAGCATTTTCAAGCATTTTAGATCGTTGAAATCGTTCAAATAACGCAATATTAATAAAAACGAATAATAAAAATTTCGTCGTTTTATGCTGTTTTACGCGTTAAAACGCAGATTAAAGCTCAAAACGTGCTGTTTTGCTAAAATGAGCATTTTCAAGCATTTTAGATCGTTGGAATCGTTCAAATAGACGCAATAATAAAAAAACGAATAATAAAATTCTGTCGTTTTATGCTGTTTTACGCGTTAAAACGCAGAATAAGCTCAAAACGTGCTGTTTTGCTAAAATAAGCATTTTCAAGCATTTTAGATCGTTGAAATCGTTCAAATATACGCAATATTAATAAAAACGAATAATAAAAATTTCGTCGTTTTATGCTGTTTACGCGTTAAAACGCAGATTAAAGCTCAAAACGTGCTGTTTTGCTAAAATAAGCATTTTCAAGCATTTTAGATCGTTGAAATCGTTCAAATAGAAGCAATATTATTAAAGACGAATAATAAATATTCGTCGTTTTCTGCTGTTTTACGCGTTTAAACGCAGATTAAAGCTCAAACGTGCTGTTTTGCTAAATAAGCATTTTCAAGCATTTTAGATCGTTGAAATCGTTCAAATAACGCAATATTAATAAAAACGAATAATAAAATTTCGTCGTTTTATGCTGTTTTACGCGTTAAAACGCTGATTAAAGCTCAAAACGTGCTGTTTTGCTAAAATAAGCATTTTCAAGCATTTTAGATCGTTGAAATCGTTCAAATAGACGCAATATTAATAAAAACGAATAATAAAAATTCGTCGTTTTTATGCTGTTTTACGCGTTAAAACGCAGATTACAGCTCAAAACGTGCTGTTTTGCTAAAATAAGCATTTTCAAGCATTTTAGATCGTTGAAATCGCTTCAAATAAAGCAATATAATAAAACGAATAATAAAAATTTCGTCGTTTTATGCTGATTTTACGCGTTAAAACGCAGATTAAAAGCTCAAAACGTGCTGTTTTGCTAAAATAAGCATTTTCAAGCATTTTAGATCGTTGAAATCGTTCAAATAGAAGCAATATTAATAAAAACGAATAATAAAAATTCGTCGTTTTTATGCTGTTTTACGCGTTAAAACGCAGATTAAGCTCAAAACGTGCTGTTTTGCTAAAATAAGATTTTCAGCATTTTAGATCGTTGAAATCGTTCAAATAGACGCAATAATAAAAAACGAATAATAAAAATTCGTCGTTTTTATGCTGTTTACGCGTTAAATCGCAGATTAAAGCTCAAAACGTGCTGTTTTGCTAAAATAACATTTCAAGCATTTTAGATCGTTGAAATCGTTCAAATAGAAGCAATATTAATAAAAACGAATAATAAAAATTCGTCGTTTTTATGCTGTTTTACGCGTTAAAACGCAGATTAAAGCTCAAAACGTGCTGTTTTGCTAAAATAAGCATTTTTAAGCTTTTAGATCGTGAAATCGTTAAATAGAAGCAATAATTAATAAAAACGAATAATAAAATTCGTCATTTTATGCTGTTTTACGCGTTAAAACGCAGATTAAAGCTCAAAACGTGCTGTTTTGCTAAAATAACATTTCAAGCATTTTAGATCGTTGAAATCGTTCAAATAGAAGCAATATTAATAAAAAACGAATAATAAAAAATCGTCGGTGTTATGCTGTTTTACGCGTTAAAACGCAGATTAAAGCTCAAAACGTGCTGTTTTGCTAAAATAAGCATTTTCAAGCATTTTAGATCGTTGAAATCGTTTAAATAGAAGCAATATTAATAAAACGAATAATAAAAAATCGTCATTTTTATGCTGTTTTACGCGTTAAAACGCAGATTAAAAGCTCAAAACGTGCTGTTTTGCTAAAATAAGCATTTTCAAGCATTTTAGATCGTTGAAATCGTTCAAATAGACGCAATATTAATAAAAACGAATAATAAAAATTTCGTCGTTTTATGCTGTTTACGCGTTAAAACGCAGAAAAAGCTCAAAACGAGCTGTTTTGCTAAAATAAGCATTTTCAAGCATTTTAGATCGTTGAAATCGTTCAAATAGAAGCAATAATAAAAACGAATAATAAAAATTCGTCGTTTTATGCTGTTTTACGCGTTAAAACGCAGATTAAAGCTCAAAACGTGCTGTTTTGCTAAAATAAGCATTTTCAAGCATTTTAGATCGTTGAAATCGTTCAAATAGACGCAATAAAAATAAAAACGAATAATAAAATGTTCGTCGTTTTATGCTGTTTAACGCGTTAAAACGCAGAATAAAGCTCAAACGTGCTGTTTTGCTAAAATAAGCATTTTCAAGCATTTTAGATCGTTGAAATCGTTCAATAAGCCAATATTAATAAAAACGAATAATAAAAATTTCGTCGTTTTTATGCTGTTTTACGCGTTAAAACGCAGATTAAAGTCAAAACGTGCTGTTTTGCTAAAATAAGCATTTTCAAGCATTTTAGATCGTTGAAATCGTTCAAATAGAAGCAATATTAATAAAAACGAATAATAAAAATCGTCGTTTTATGCTGTTTCGCGTTAAAACGCAGTTTAAAACTCAAAACGTGCTGTTTTGCTAAAATAAGCATTTTCAAGCATTTTAGATCGTTGAAATCGTTCAAATAAAGCAATATTTAAAAACGAATAATAAAAATTCGTCGTTTTTATGCTGTTTTACGCGTTAAACGCAGATTAAAGCTCAAAACGTGCTGTTTTGCTAAAATAAGCATTTTCAAGCATTTTAGATCGTTGAAATCGTTCAAATAGACGCAATAAAATAAAAACGAATAATAAAATTTGTCGTTTTTATGCTTTTACGCGCTAAAACGCAGAATAAACTCAAACTACTGTTTCTAAAATAAGCATTTTCAGCATTTTAGATCGTTGAAATCGTTCAAATAGAGCAATTAATAAAAACGAATAATAAAAATTCGTCGTTTTATGTGTTTTACGCGTTAAAACGCAGATTAAAAGCTCAAACGTGCTGTTTTGCTAAAATAAGCATTTTCAAGCATTTTAGATCGTTGAAATCGTTCAAATAGACGCAATATTAATAAAAGAATAATAAAATTCGTCGTTTTATGCTGTTTACGTTAAAACGCAGATTAAAGCTCAAACGTGCTGTTTTGCAAAACATTTTCAAGCATTTTAATCGTGAAATCGTTCAAAGAAAAATTAAAACGAATAATAAAAATTCTGTTTTATGCGTTTTCCGTTAAACGCAGATTAAAGCTCAAACGCTGTTTGCTAAAATAAGCATTTAGATTTGATCGTAAATGCAATAAAAAAAAAAAAAAAAATAAATTTTCTTTTTTAGCGAAAGCTAAAACGCGTTAAAACTGCTTTTGCTAAATGTTTCAAGCATTTTAACGTTAAATCGTCAAAGCTTTATAAACGATAATAAACGTCGTTTTGCTTTGTTGTT
>NW_027048517.1:0-9047 GCF_025399875.1 Dalotia coriaria | reverse complement strand
TTTAAAATAAAAAAAAAAAAAAATTTTTTTTCTTTTTTCGTTTTTTTTTTTAAAAAAAAAAATGGGGCCGTTTTTTTTTTTTTTTTTTTTTACGGGGTTAAAACGCAGATTAAATTTTAAAACGTGCTGTTTTGCTAAAAAAAGCATTTTCAAGCATTTTAGATCGTTGAAATCGTTCGAGACGCAATATTAATAAAAACGAAAAAAAATTCGTCTTTTTTTATGCTGTTTACGCGTTAAAACACGATTAAAAAAACGTGCTTTTTTGCAAAAATAACATTTTCAAGCATTTTAGATCGTTGAAATCGTTCAAATAGACGAAATTTTTAAAAAAAACAAATAAAAAAAATTTCGTCGTTTTTTATGCTTTTTTACGCGTTAAAACGCAGATTAAAAGCTCAAAACGTGCTGTTTTTAAATAATTTTTCAAGTTTTTTAGATCGTTGAAATCGTTCAAATAGAAGCAATATTAATAAAAATTCGTCTTTTTTATGCTGTTTTACGCGTTAAAACACAGTTTAAAAAGCTCAAAACGTGCTGTTTGCTAAAATAATCTTTTCAAGCATTTTAGATCGTTGAAATCGTTCAAGTAGACGCAATATTAATAAAAAACGAATAAAAAAATTCGTCTTTTTTATGCTTTTTTAGGGTTAAACACAGATTGCTAAAACGTGCTGTTTTGCTAAAATAATCATTTCAAGCATTTTAGATCGTTGAAATCGTTCAAATAGACGCAATATTAATAAAAACGAATAAAAAAAATTTCGTCTTTTTTTATGCTTTTTTGCGAAAAAACGCAGTTTAAAAACCAAAACGTTTGTTTTGCTAAAATAAGCATTTTCAAGCATTTTAGATCGTTGAAATCGTTTAAATAGAAGCAATTTTAATAAAAAAAAAAAAAAAATTGTCTTTTATGCTGTTTTACCTTATAACGCAGATTAAACTCAAAACTTCTGTTTTCAAAATAATCATTTTGCATTTTAGATCTTTGGGGAAATCGTTCAAATAGACGCAATATTAATAAAAACGAATAAAAAAAATTTCGTCGTTTTATGCTTTTTTCGCTTTAAAAACGCAGATTGCTAAAAACGGCGTTTTGCTAAAATAAGCATTTTCAAGCATTTTAGATCGTCGAAATCGTTCAAATAGAAAATTTAATAAAAACGAAAATAAAATTCGTCGTTTTATGCTGTTTTACGCTTAAAACGCGAAAAAGCTCAAAAGGGCTTTTTTGCTAAAATAATCATTTTCAGCTTTTTTAGATCGTTGAAATCGTTCAAATAGACGCAATATTAAAAAAAACGAATAAAAAAAATTTCGTCGTTTTTATGCTGTTTTACGCTTTAAAACGCAGATTAAAAAAAACGTGCTTTTTTTTGCAAAAATGGCATTTTCAAGCATTTGGATCGTTGAAATCTTTCAAATAGACGCAATTTTAAATAAAAACGAATAAAAAAAAAATTTGTTTTTTTGCTGTTTTACGCTTTAAAAACGCGTTAAAAAGAAAAACGGGGCCCTTTTTTTTCAAAATTTTAGATCTTTGGGAAACCCGTTCAAATAGACGAAAATTTAATAAAAACGAATAAAAAAAATTTCGTCGTTTTATGTTTTTTAGGGTTAAAAACGCAGTTTAAAAGCTCAAAACGTGCTGTTTTGCTAAAATAACATTTTCAAGCATTTTAGATCGTTGAAATCGTTCAAATAGAAGCAATATTAAAAAAACGAAAAAAAAAAAAACGTCTTTTTTTATGTTTTTTTTTTACGCGTTAAAACGAAGATTAAAGCTCAAAACGTGCTGTTTTGCTAAAATAATCATTTTCAAGCATTTTTAGTCGTTGAAATCGTTCAAATAACCAATATTAAAAAAAAACGAATAATAAAATTTCGTCGTTTTATGTTTTTTACGCGTTAAAACGCAGTTAAAGCTAAAAACGTGCTTTTTTTTCAAAATAAGCATTTTCGCTTTTTTAATCGTTGAAATCGTTCAAATGGGGCAATATTAATAAAAAAAAAAAATAATAAAAAATTGTCGTTTTATGCTTTTTTTCGCGTTAAAACGCAGTTTAAAAACCAAAACTGCTGTTTTGCTAAAAATCATTTTCAAGATTTTAGACCCTGAAATCGTTCAAATAGTCGCAATATTAATAAAAACGAATAATAAAAATTTCGTCGTTTTTATGCTTTTTTACGCGTTAAAACGCAGTTTAAAAGTAAATCGTGCTGTTTTCTAAAATAAGCATTTTCAAGCATTTTAGATCGTTGAAATCGTTCAAATAGAAGAATATTAATAAAACGAATAATAAAAAATTCGTCGTTTTATGCTGTTTTACGCGTTATAACGAAGATTAAAGCTCAAAAGCTGTTTTGCTAAAATAACATTTTCGCATTTTATCGTTGAAATCGTTCAAAAGACGCAATATTAATAAAACGAATAATAAAAATTTGTCGTTTTATGTTGTTTTACGCGTTAAAACGCAGATTAAAGCTCAAACGTGCTGTTTTGCTAAATAAGCATTTTCTAAGCATTTTAGATCGTTGAAATCGTTCAAATAGAAGCTTTTAATAAATAACAAATAATAAAATTCGTCGTTTTATGCTGTTTTACGCGTTAAAACGCAGATTAAAGCTCAAAACGGCTGTTTTAAGCTAAAATAATCATTTTCAAGTATTTAAAGATCGTGAAAATCGTTCAAATAGTCGCACATTAATAAAAACGAATAATAAAAATTCGTCGTTTTATGTGTTTTACGTTAAAACGCAGATTAAAGCTCAAAACGTGCTGTTTTGCTAAAATAAGTATTTTCAAGCATTTTAGATCGTTGAAATCGTCCAAATAGAAGCAATATTAATAAAAACAAATAATAAAAATTCTGTCGTTTTATGCTGTTTTACGCTTTAAAAAACGCAGATTAAAAGCTCAAAACGTGCTGTTTTGCTAAATAATCATTTTCAAGCTTTTTAGATCGTTGAAACTATTCAAAAGACGTAATATTAATAAAACGAATAATAAATTTCGTCGTTTAATGCTGTTTTACGCGTTAAAACGCAGATTAAAGCTCAAAACGTGCTGTTTTGCTAAAATAAATTATTCAAGCATTTTAGATCGTTGAAATCGTCTCAAATAGTCGCTAATATTAATAAAAACAATAAAAAATTTCGTCGTTTTTTGCAATAGTTTTACGCGTTAAACGCAGATTAAAGCTCAAACAAGCAGTTTTAGCAAAATAATCATTTTCGCATTTTAGACGTTGAAACGTTCAAATAACGCAATTAATAAAAACGAAATAATAAAATTTCGTCGTTTTATCTGTTTACGCGTTAAAACGCAGATTAAAGCTAAAACGTGCTGTTTTGCTAAATAAGCAGTTTTCAAGCATTTTAGATCGTTTGAAATCGTTCAAATATAAGCAATATTAATAAAACGAATAATAAAAATTCGTTTTATGTGCTTTTACGCGTTAAAACGCAGATTAAAAGCTCAAAACGTGCTGTTTTGCTAAAAAATCATTTTCAAGCATTTTAGATCGTCGAAATCGTTCAAATAGACGTAAATATTAATAAAACGAATAATAAAATTTCGTCGTTTTTATGCTGTTTTACGCGTTAAAACGCAGATTAAAGCTCAAAACGTGCTGTTTTGCAAAAATAAGCATTTTCAAGCATTTTAGATCGTTGAAATCGTTCAAATTAGAAATTAATAAAAAACGAATAATAAAAATTCGTCGTTTTTATGCTGTTTTACGCGTTAAAACGCAGATTAAAGCCTACAAAACGTGCTGTTTTGCTAAAATAACATTTTCAAACATTTTAGATCGTTGAAATCGTCCAAATAGACGCAATATTAATAAAAAACGAATAATAAAATTTCGCGTTTTATGCTGTTTTACGCTTAAATCGTAGATTAAAGCTCAAACGTGCTGTTTTGCAAAATAAGCTTTCAAGCATTTTAGATCGTTGAAATCGTTCAAATAGAAGCAATATTAATAACAAATAATAATAAAAAATTCGTCGTTTTTATGCTTTTTTACGCGTAAAAACGCAGATTAAAGCTCAAAACGTGAACTGTTTTGCTAAAATAACTATTTTCAAACATTTTAGATCGTTGAAATCGTTCAAATAGCCAATATTACAAAAACGAATAATAAAAATTTCGTGTTTTATGCTGTTTTACGCGCTTAAATCGCAGATTAAAGCTCAAAACGTGCTGTTTTGCTAAAATAATCATATTTCAAGCTATTTTAGATCGTTGAAACGTTCAAATGACAATAACATATTAATAAAAACGAATAATAAAAATTTCGTCGTTTTATGCTGTTTTACGCGTTAAAGCGCAGATTAAAGCTCAAACGAGCTGTTTTGCTAAAATAATCATTTTCAAGCATTTTGATCGTTGAAATCGTTCAAATAGACGCAATATTAATAAAAAACGAATAATAATATGTCGTCGTTTTATAGTTGTTTTACGCGTTAAAACGCAGTTTAAGCTCAAACGTGCTGTTTTGCTAAAATAAGCATTTTCAAGCATTTTAGATCGTTGAAATCGTTCAAATAGAAGCAATATTAATAAAAAACGAATATTAAAAATCTGTCGTTTTATGCTGTTTTACGCGTTAAAACGCAGATTAAAGCTCAAAACGTGCTGTTTTGCTAAAATAATCATTTTCAAGCATTTTTGATCGTTGAAACGTTCAAATCGACGCAATATTAATAAAAACGAATAATAAAAATTTCGTCGTTTTATGCTGTTTTACGCGTTAAAACGCAGATTAAAGCTCAAAACGTGCTGTTTTGCTAAAATAACATTTTCAAGCATTTTAGATCGTTGAAATCGTTAAATAGAGCAATATTAATAAAAACGAATAATAAAAATTTCGTCGTTTTATGCTGTTTTACGCGTTAAAACGCAGATTAAAGCTCAAAACGTGCTGTTTTGCTAAAATAAGCATTTTCAAGCATTTTAGATAGTTGAAATCGTTCAAATAGAAGCAATATTAATAAAAACAAATAATAAAAATTTCGTCGTTTTTATGCTGTTTTACGCGTTAAAACCCAGATTAAAGCTCAAAACGTGCTGTTTTGCTAAAATACGCATTTTCAAGCATTTTAGATCGTTGAAATCGTTCAAATAGAAGCAATATTAATAAAAGGGAATAATAAAAATTCGTCGTTTTATGCTGTTTTACGCGATAAAACGCAGATTAAAGCACAAAACGTGCTGTTTGCTAAAATAATCATTTTCAAGCATTTTAGATGGTTGAAATCGATCAAATAGACGCAATATTACAAAAACGAATAATAAAAATGTCGTCGTTTTATGCTGTTTTACGCGTTAAAACGCAGATTAAAGTTCAAAACGTGCTGCTTTGCTAAAATAAGCATTTTCAAGCATTTTAGATCGTTGAAATCGTTCAAATAAAAGCAATATTAATAAAAACGAATAATAAAAATTCGTCGTTTTATGCTGTTTTACGCGTTAAAACGCAGTTTAAAAAGCTCAAAACGTGCTGTTTTGCTAATACAATCATTTTCAAGCATTTTAGATCGTTGAAATTGTGCAAATAGACGCAATATTAATAAAAACGAATAATAAAAATTTCGTCGTTTTATGCTGTTACGCGTTAAAAGGGCAGATTAAAGCTCAAAACGTGCTGTTTTGTAAAATAAGCATTTCAAGCATTTTAGATCGTTGAAATCGTTCAAATAGAAGCATTTTAATAAAAACGAATAATAAAAATTCGTCGTTATTATGCTGTTTTACGAGTTAAAACGCAGATTAAAGCTCAAAACGTGTTTTGCTAAAATAATCATTTTCAAGCATTTTAGATCGTTGAAATCGTTCAAATAGGCGCAATATTAATAAAAACGAATAATAAAAATTTCGTCGTTTTATGCTGTTTTACGCGTTAAAACGCAGATTAAAGCTCAAAACGTGCTGTTTTGCTAAAATAAGCATTTTCAGCATTTTAGATCGTTGAAATCGTTCAAATAGAAGCATATTAATAAAGAACGAATAATAAAAATTCGTCGTTTTATGCTGGTTTTACGCGTTAAAACGCAGATTAAGCTCAAAACGTGCTGTTTTGCTAAAATACATTTTCAAGCATTTTAGATCGTTGAAATCGTTCAAATAGACGCAATATTAATAAAAACGAATAATAAAAATTTCGTCGTTTTTATGCTGTTTTACTCGTTAAAACGCAGATTAAAGCTCAAAACGTGCTGTTTTGCTAAAATAAGCATTTTCGCATTTTAGATCGTTGAAATCGCTCAAATAGAACAATAATAATAAACAAATTAAAAAAAATTCGCGTTTTATGCTGTTTTACGCGTTAAAACGCAGATTAAAGCTCAAAACGTGCTGTTTTGCTAAATAATCATTTTCAAGCATTTTAGATCGTTGAAATCGTTCAAATAGACGCAATATTAATAAAAACGAATAATAAAAATTTCGTCGTTTTATGCTGTTTTAAGCGTTAAAACGCAGATTAAAGCTCAAAACGTGCTGTTTTGCTAAAATAAGCATTTTCAAGCATTTTACATCGTTGAAATCGTTCAAATAGAAGCAATATTAAAAAAAAACGAATAATAAAAATTCGTCGTTTTTATGTTGTTTTACGCGTTAAAACGCACATTAAAGCTAAAAACGTGCTGTTTTGCTAAAATAATCATTTTCAAGCATTTTAGATCGTTGACATCGTTCAAATAGACGAAATATTAATAAAAACGAATAATAAAAATTTCGTCGTTTTATGCTGTTTTACGCGTTAAAACGCAGATTAAAGCTCAAAACGTGCTGTTTTGCTAAAATGAGCATTTTCAAGCATTTTAGATCGTTGAAATCGTTCAAATAGACGCAATATTAATAAAAACGAATAATAAAAATTCGTCGTTTTATGCTGTTTTACGCGTTAAAACGCAGATTAAAGTTCAAAACGTGCTGTTTTTGCTAAAATAAGCATTTTCAAGCATTTTAGATCGTTGAAATCGTTCAAATAAAAGCAATATTAATAAAAACGAATAATAAAAAATTCGTCGTTTTTATGTGTTTTACGCGTTAAACGCAGATTAAAGCACAAAACGTGCTGTTTTGCTAAAATAATCATTTTCAAGCATTTTAGATCGTTGAAATCGTTCAAATAGACGAACATTAATAAAAACGAATAATAAAAATGTCGTCGTTTTATGCTGTTTTACGCGTTAAAACGCAGATTAAAGTTCAAAACGTGCTGCTTTGCTAAAATAAGCATTTTCAAGCATTTTAGATCGTTGAAATCGTTCAAATAGACGCAATATTAATAAAAACGAATAATAAAAATTTCTGTCGTTTTTATGTTGTTTTAAGCGTTAAACGCAGATTAAAGCTCAAAACGTGCTGTTTTGCAAAAAAGCATTTTCAAGCATTTTAGATCGTTGAAATCGTAAATAGAAGCTATATTAATAAAACAATAATAAAAAATCGTCATTTTTATGCTGTTTTACGCGTTAAAACGCAGATTAAAGCTCAAAACGTGCTGTTTTGCTAAAATAAGCATTTTCAAGCATTTTAGATCGTTGAAACGTTCAAATAGACGCAAATTAATAAAAACGAATAATAAAAATTCGTCGTTTTATGCTGTTTTACGCGTTAAAACGCAGATTAAAGCTCAAAACGTGCTGTTTTGCTAAAATAAGCATTTTCAAGCATTTTAGATCGTTGAAATCGTTCAAATAGACGCAATATTAATAAAAAAATAAAAATCGAGTTTTATGTGTTACGCGTTAAAACGCAGTTGCCAAACGTCGTTTTAAAATGGCTTCGCTTTTAGCGAAATCGTTCAAATAGCGCATTTAATAAAACGAATAATAAAATTGTCGTTTTATGCTGTTTACGCGTTAAAACGCAGATTAAAGCTCAAAACGTGCTGTTTTGCTAAAATAAGCATTTTCAAGCATTTTAGATCGTTGAAATCGTTCAAAGAAGTACATATAAAAAACGAATAATAAAAATTCGTCGTTTTATGCTGTTTTACGCGTTAAACGCAGATTAAAGCTCAAAACGGCTGTTTTGCTAAAATAAGCATTTTCAAGCATTTTAGATCGTTGAAATCGTTCAAATGGGACGCAATATTAAAAAAAACGAATAATAAAAATCGTCGTTTTATCTGTTTTACGTTAAACGCAGATTAAAGCTCAAACGTGCTGTTTTGAAAATAGCATTTTCAAGCATTTTAGATCGTTGAAATCGTTCAAATAGACGCAATATTAATAAACGAATAATAAAAATTCGTCGTTTTAAAAAAAAAAAAAAAAAAAAAAAAAAAAAAAAAAAAAAAAAAAAAAAAAAAAAAAAATTTTTTTTTTTTTTTTTTTTTTTTTTTTTTTTTTTTTTTTTTTTTTTCGTTTTGGTTAAACCAAAAACCAAACGTGTTTTAAAATAAGCATTTCTTTAATCGTTAAATTAAAAAATAATAAAAACGAATAAAAAAAATTTTTTTTTTGGAAAAACCAATTGCTAAATGCTTTAAAATAGATTTGCCCCAAATAAACGTTAAAAAAATTAATAAAGAAATTTTTGTTTTAGTGTTTTAAAACCAAATTGCTAAAGCTTTTCAAATTATTTAAATTTAACTTTAAAAACAAAAAAAAATTTATAAAACAAAACCTTTTTTTAGCCTTTTGGAAAAACATTTAAGTAACGGTTTGTAAATAACATTTAATTTAACGTAATTTAAATTTTAAAAAATAAAAATTGCTTTTAAAAGTGTTTGCTAAAAGCATTAAGCTAAACGTGTTTCAAAAAAGCATTTTTTAACGTAAATCGTTTAAGTTTTTAAAAAAATAAAAAAATTTTTTTTTTACGCGTTAAAACGCAGATTAAAGCTCAAAACGCTTTTTTAAAAATTTAGCAAATTTTTTAAAAAATAAAAAAAAAAAAAATTCTTTTTTTTTTTAAACCTTAAACCAAAAAAAAAAAAAAAAAAAAAAAAAAAAAAAAAAAATTTTTAAAAACTGTTTTTTTCCCAAAAAAGCAAAAATTTTTTTTTTAAAAAAAACATAAATTTAAAAAC
>NW_027048516.1:0-9048 GCF_025399875.1 Dalotia coriaria | reverse complement strand
TAAACAACTAAAACAGAAAAATTAAAAAAACGATTAAATCGAAAATTTTTTATTATTTCGTTTTATGCTCACAATTTGCTTTTTTTTATTTTTGCTTTGAACGATTTCAACGATCTAAAATGCTTGAAAATGCTTATTTTAGCAAAACAGCACGTTTTGAGCTTAATCTGCGTTTTAACGCGTAAAACAGCAAAAAAACGACGAAATTTTTTTATTGTTTTTATTAATTTGCGTCTATTTGAACGATTTCAACGATCTAAAATGCTTGAAAATATTATTTCAGCAAAACAGCCGTTTTGAGCTTTAATCTGCGTTTTAACGCGTAAAACAGCATAAAAACGACGAATTTTTATTATTCGTTTTTATTAATATTGCTTCTATTTGAACGATTTCAAGATCTAAAATGCTTGAAAATGCTTTTTTTTAGTAAAACAGCACGTTTTGAGCTTTTAATCTGCGTTTTAACGCGTAAACAGCATAAAAACGACGAAATTTTTATTATTCGTTTTTATTAATATTGCGTCTATTGAACGATTTCACGATCTAAAATGCTTGAAAATGATTATTTAGCAAAACAGCCGTTTTAGCTTTATATCTGCGTTTTAAGCGTAAACAGCATATAAAACGACGAATTTTATTATTCGTTTTTATTAATATTGCTTCTATTTTGAACGATTTCACGATCTAAAATGCTTGAAAATGCTTATTTTAGCAAAACAGCACGTTTTGAGCTTTAATCTGCGTTTTAACGCGTAAAACAGCATAAAAACGACGAAATTTTTATTATTCGTTTTTATTAATATTGCGTCTATTGAACGATTTCAACGATCTAAAATGCTTGAAAATGATTATTTTAGCAAAACAGCACGTTTTGAGTTTTTAAATCTGCGTTTTAACGCGTAAAACAGCATAAAAACGACGAATTTTTATTATTCGTTTTTATTAATATTGCTTCTATTTGAACGTTTCAACTGATCTAAAATTTAAAATATTAAACAGAAAACTTTTAGTTTTATTATTTTAGCTATTAAACATTAAAACGACGAAATTTTGTAATTATTTTTTTAATATTGCTTATTTGAACGATTTAACGTTTAAAATGCTTGAAAATGCTATTTAAAAACAGCAAGTTTTGAGTTTAATCTGTTTTAACGCGTAAACGATAAAACGAAATTTTTATTATTCTTTTTAGTAATTTGCTATTTGAACGATTTCAACATCTAAATGCTTGAAAATGTTATTTTAGCAAAACGCAATTTTTTTAATCTGCGTTTTAACGGCTTAAAAGCATAAAACGCGAATTTTATTTTGTTTTTATTAATTTTTTATTGAACGTTTCAACGATTAAATGCTTGAAAATGTTATTTTAGCAAAACAGCACGTTTGTTTAATCTGCGTTTTTACGTAAACACTAAAACACAATTATTTATTATTCGTTTTTATTAATATTGCTTTTTTGAAACGATTTCAAGATTAAATTTGAAAATGTTATTTTAGCAAAACAGCATTTTGTTTTAATTGCGGTTTTAACGCGTAAAAGCATAAACACGAATTTTTATTATTGTTTTTTAATATTGCTCTATTTGAACGTTTAACGATAATTTAAAATGTTTTCCCAAAAAGCTTTTGAGTTTTTTTGTTTTAACGCTAAACAGCATAAAAGAGAATTTTATTATTCGTTTTTTTAATATTTCTATTTGAACGATTTCAACATAAAATGCTTGAAAATTTTTTAAAATAGTTTTAGCTTTAATCTGCTTTTAAAACGACGATAAAACATTAAAACAAATTTTTTATTCTTTTATAATTTCTATTTGAACGATTTCAACAATCTAAAATGCTTGAAAATGCTTATTTTAGCAAAACAGCACGTTTTGAGCTTTAATCTGCGTTTTAACGCGTAAAACAGCATAAAAACAACGAAATTTTTATTATTCGTTTTTATTAATATTGCGTCTATTTGAACGATTTCAACGATCTAAAATGCTTGAAAATGATTATTTTAGCAAAACATCACGTTTTGCGCTTTAATCTGCATTTTAACGCGTAAACAGCATAAAACGACGAATTTTTATTATTCGTTTTTATTAATATTGCTTCTATTTGGAACGATTTCAACGATCTAAAATGCTTGAAAATGCTTATTTCCAGCAAAACAACACGTTTTGAGCCTTAATCTGCGTTTTAACGCGTAAAACAGCATAAAAACGACGAAATTTTTATTATTCGTTTTATTATTATTGCGTCTATTTGAACGATTTCAACGATCTAAAATGCTTGAAAATGATTATTTTAGCAAAACAGCACGTTTTGAGTTTTAATCTGCGTTTTAACGCGAAAAACCAGTATAGAGACGACGATTATTTTATTATTCGTTTTTATTAATATTGCTTCTATTTGAACGATTTCAACGATTTAAAAATGCTTGAAAATGATTATTATAGCGAAACAGCACGTTTTCAGTTTTAATCTGCTTTTTAACGCGTAAAACAGCATAAAACGACGAATTTTTATTATTCGTTTTATTAATATTGCTTCTATTTGAACGATTTCAACGATCTAAAATGCTTGAAAATGCTTATTTTATCAAAACAGCACGTTTTGAGCTTTAATCTGCGTTTTAACGCGTAAAACAGCAAAAAAACGACGAAATTTTTATTATTCGTTTTTATTAATATTGCGTCTTTTTTGAACGATTTCAACGATCAAAAAATGCTCGAAAATGCTTATTTTAGCAAAACACCACGTTTTGAGCTTTAATCTGCGTTTTAACGCGTAAAACAGCATAAAAACGACGAATTTTTTATTATTCGTTTTTATTAATATTGCTTCTATTTGAACGATTTCAACGATCTAAAATGCTTGAAAATGCTTATTTTAGAAAAACAGCACGTTTTGAGCTTTAATCTGCGTTTTAACGCGTAAAACAGCATAAAAAACGACGAAATTTTATTATTCGTTTTTATTAATATTGCGTCTATTTGAACGATTTCAACGATCTAAAGTGCTTGAAAATGATTATTTGCAAAACAGCACGTTTTGAGCTTTAATCGCGTTTGAACGCGTAAAACAGCATAAAACGACGAATTTTATTATTCGTTTTTATTAATATTGCTTCTATTTGGGAACGATTTCAACGATCTAAAATGCTTGAAAATGTTTTATTTTAGCAAAACAGCACGTTTTGAGCTTTAATCTGCTTTTTAACGCTAAAACAGCTTAAAAACGACGAAATTTTATTATTCGTTTTTATTAATATTGCGTCTATTTTGAACGATTTCTACGATCGAAAATGTTTTTGAAAATGATTATTTTAGCAAAACAGCACGTATTAGCTTTATCTGCGTTTTAACGCGTAAATCAGCATAAAAACGACAAATTTTTTTATTATTCGTTTTATAATATTCTTTATTTAACGATTTCAACGATCTAAAATGCTTGAAAATGCTTATTTTGGCAAAAAGCACGTTTTGAGCTTTAATCTGGGTTTTAAACGCGTAAAACAGCATAAAAACGACGAAATTTTTATTATTTGTTTTTAATATTGCGTCTATTTGAACGATTTCAACGATCTAAAATGCTTGAAAATGATTATTTTAGAAAACAGCACGTTTTGAGTTTTAATCTGCGTTTTAACGCGTAAAACAGCATAAAACGACGAATTTTTATTATCGTTTTATTAATATTGCTTCTATTTGAACGATTTCAACGATCTAAAATGCTTGAAAATGCTTATTTTAGCAAAACAGCACGTTTTGGCTTTAATCTGCTTTTTAACGCGTAAAACAGCATAAAACGACGAAATTTTTATTATTGGTTTTTATTAATATTGCGTCTATTTGAACGATTTCAACGATCTAAAATGCTTGAAAATGATTATTTTAGCAAAACAGCACGTTTTGAGCTTTTAATCTGCGTTTTAACGCGTAAAACAGCAAAAAACGACAAATTTTTTATTATTCGTTTTTATTAATACTGCTTATTTTTGGGCGATTTCAACGATCTAAAATGCTTGAAAATGCTTATTTTAGCAAAACAGCACGTTTTGAGTTTAATCTTCGTTTTAACGCGTAAAACAGCATAAAAACGACAAAATTTTTTATTATTCTTTTTATTAATATTGCGTCTATTTGAACGATTTCAACGATCAAAAAATGCTTGAAAATAATTATTTTAGCAAAACAGCACGTTTTGCTTTATCTGCGTTTTAACGCGTAAAACAGCAAAAAAACGACAATTTTTATTATTCGTTTTTATTAATATTGCTTCTATTTGAACGATTTCAACGATCTAAAATGCTTGAAAATGATTATTTTAGCAAAAACATCACGTTTTGCGCTTTAATCTGCATTTTAACGCGTAAAACAGCATAAAACGACGAATTTTTATTATTCGTTTTATTAATATTGCTTCTATTTGAACGATTTCAACGATCTAAAATGCTTGAAAATGCTTATTTTATCAAAACAGCACGTTTTGAGCTTTAATCTGCGTTTTAACGCGTAAAACAGCATAAAAACGACGAATTTTTATTATTCGTTTTTATTAATATTGCTTCTATTTGAACGATTTCAACGATCTAAAATGCTTGAAAATGCTTATTTTAGCAAAACAGCACGTTTTGAGCTTTAATCTGCGTATTAACGCGTAAAACATCATAAAAAGGACGAAATTTTTATTATTCGTTTTTATTAATATTGCGTCTATTTGAACGATTTCAACGATCTAAAATGCTTGAAAATGATTATTTTAGCAAAACAGCACGTTTGAGCTTTAAGTCTGCGTTTTAACGCGTAAAACAGCATAAAACGACGAATTTTTATTATTCGTTTTTATTAATATTGCTTCTATTTGAACGATTTCAATGATCTAAAATGCTTGAAAATGCTTATTTTAGCAAAACAGCACGTTTTGAGCTTTAATCTGTGTTTTAACGCGTAAAACAGCATAAAACGACGAAATTTTTATTATTCGTTTTTATTAATATTGCGTCTATTTGAACGATTTAAACGATCTAAAATGCTTGAAAATGATTATTTTAGCAAAACAGCACGTTTTGAGCTTTAGTCTGCGTTTTAACGCGTAAAACAGCATAAAACGACGAATTTTTATTATTCGTTTTTATTAATATTGCTTCTATTTGAACGATTTCAACGATCTAAAATGCTTGAAAATGCTTATTTTAGCAAAACATCACGTTTTGAGCTTTAATCTGTGTTTTAACGCGTAAAACAGCATAAAAACGACAAAATTTTTTATTTTGAAAAAATTTTTTTTTTATTTGCGTTTAACGAAAAAGTTAAAAACATTTTAAAGTTTTTTTAATGCGTTTTAAGGGTAAAACGCTAAAAAAAAAATTTTTATTATTTTTTAAAAGCGTTATTTAACTTTTTTAACGCTAAAAGCAAAAAAAAATTTTTTTACCAAAAAATTTTGGGTTTTTAAATTGCGTTTTAACGTAAAACCTAAAAAGAAATTTTAATTGTTTTTTTTTAATTTGCGTTTTTAAAATTTAACGTTTAAAAGAAAATATTATTTTTAAAAAAGCCTTTTGATTTTTAAATTTTTTTAAGCTAAAAAATAAAACGACGTTTTTTAACTTTTTATTTTTTTTTGAAATTTAACGACAAAAATTTAAAATTTTTTTAAAAACACCCGTTTTATTTAACGGTTTTTAACGCTAAAAAGCTAAAAGACTTTTTTAACTTTTTTATTAAATTGCGTTTTTAACGTTTAAAGGGAAAAATTTTTATTTTTTTAAAAAAGTTTTTTTTTAATTTTTTTTAAAAAAAAAAAAAAATTTTTTATTTTCGTTTTTTTTTAAATTTTTCTTTTATTTGAACATTTCAACGATCAAAATGCTTGAAAACTTTTTTTAGAAAAACAGCACGTTTGAGCTTTAATCTGCTTTTTTAACGCGAAAAACCCGCATAAAACGACGAAATTTTTTTTATTCGTTTTTATTAATATTGCGTCTATTTGAACGATTTCAACGTTAAAATGCTTAAAAATATTTTTTTACAAAAAGCACTTTTTGAGCTTTAATCTGCTTTTTTAACGCGAAAAACAGCAAAAAAACGCAAATTTTTATTATTCGTTTTTATTAATTTCTTATTTGAACGATTTCACGATCTAAAATGTTTTAAAATATTTTTTTTTAGCAAAACAGCACTTTTTGAGCTTTAATCTGCGTTTTAACGCGTAAAACCCATAAAACCGAATTTTTATTATTCTTTTTTTTATTAATATTGCTCTATTTGAACGTTTAACGATCTAAAATGTTGAAAATGTTATTTTAGCAAAACAGCACGTTTGAGTTTTTAATCTGCGTTTTAAGGGTAAAAAAACATAAAACGACAAAATTTTTTATTTTTTTTTTTATTAATATTGCGTCTATTTGAACGATTTCAACGATCTAAAATGCTTGAAAATGATTATTTCAGCAAAAGAGCACGTTTGAGCTTTAATCTGCGTTTTAACGCGTAAAACAGCATAAAACGACGAATTTTTATTATTCGTTTTTATTAATATTGCTTCTATTTGAACGATTTCAACAATCTAAAATGCTTGAAAATGCTTATTTTAGCAAAACAGCACGTTTTGAGCTTTAATCTGCGTTTTAACGCGTAAAACAGCATAAAACGACGAAATTTTTATTATTCGTTTTTATTAATATTGCTCTATTGGAACGATTTCAACGATCTAAAATGCTTGAAAATGATTATTTTAGCAAAACAGCACGTTTTGAGCTTTAATCTGCGTTTTAACGCGTAAAACAGCATAAAACGACGAATTTTTATTATTCGTTTTTATTAATATTGCTTCTATTTGAACGATTTCAATGATCTAAAATGCTTGAAAATGCTTATTTCAGCAAAACAGCACGTTTTGAGCTTTAATCTGCGTTTTAACGCGTAAAAAAAGCATAAAACGACGAAATTTTTTATTATTCGTTTTTATTAATATAGCGTCTATTTGAACGATTTCAACGATCTAAAATGCTTGAAAATGATTATTTTAGCAAACAGCACGTTTTGAGCTTTAATGTGCTTTTTAACGCGTAAAACAGCATAAAACGACGAATTTTTATTATTCGTTTTTATTAATATTGCTTATATTTGAACGATTTCAACGATCTAAAATGCTTGAAAATGCTTATTTTAGCAAAACAGCACGTTTTGAGCTTTAATCTGCGTTTTAACGCGTAAAACAGCAAAAAAACGACAAAATTTTTTATTATTCCCGCTTTTTATTAATATTGCGTCATTTGAACGATTTCAACGATCTAAAATGCTTGAAAATAATTATTTTAGAAAAACAGCACGTTTTGAGCTTTTAATCTGCGTTTTAACGCGTAAAACAGCATAAAACGACGAATTTTTATTATTCGTTTTTATTAATATTGCTTTTATTTGAACGATTTCAACGATCTAAAATGCTTGAAAATGCTTATTTTAGCAAAACAGCACGTTTTGAGCTTTTAATCTGCGTTTTAACACGTAAAACAGCATAAAACGACGAAATTTTATTATTCTTTTTTTATTAATATTGGGGTCTATTTGAACGATTTCAACGATCTAAAATGCTTGAAATGATTATTTTAGCAAAACAGCACGTTTTGAGCTTTAATCTGCGTTTTAACGCGTAAAACAGCATAAAAACGACGAATTTTTATTATCGTTTTTATTAATATTGCTTCTATTTGAACGATTTCAAACGATATAAAATGCTTGAAAATGCTTATTTTAGCAAAACAGACGTTTTGAGCTTTAATCTGCGTTTTAACGCGTAAACGCTTAAAAAACGACGAAATTTTTATTATTCGTTTTTATTAATATTGCGTCTATTTGAACGATTTCAACGATCTAAAATGTTTGAAAATGATTATTTTAGCAAAACAGCACGTTTTGAGTTTTTAATCTGCGTTTTAACGCGTAAAACAGCATAAAACGACGAAATTTGTATTATTCGTTTTTATTAATATTGCGTCTATTTGAACGATTTCCACGATCTAAAATGCTTGAAAATGATTATTTTAGCAAAACAGCACGTTTTGAGTTTTTAATCTGCGTTTTAACGCGTAAACGCGTAAAACAGCATAAAACGACGAATTTTTATTATTCGTTTTTATTAATATTGCTTCTATTTAAACGATTTCAACGATATAAAATGCTTGAAAATGCTTATTTTAGCAAAACAGCGCGTTTTGAGCTTTAATCTGCGTTTTTAACGCGTAAAACAGCATAAAACGACGAAATTTTTATTATTCGTTTTTATTAATATTGCGTCTATTTGAACGATTTTAACGATCTAAAATGCTTGAAAATTATTATTTTAGCAAAACAGCACGTTTTGAGCTTTAATCTGCGTTTTAACGCGTAAAACAGCATAAAACGACGAATTTTTATTATTCGTTTTTATTAATATTGCTTCTATTTAAACGATTTCAACAATCTAAAATGCTTGAAAATGCTTATTTAAGCAAAACAGCACGTTTTGAGCTTTAATCTGCGTTTTAACGCGTAAAACAGCATAAAACGACGAAATTTTTATTATTCGTTTTATTAATATTGCGTCTATTGGAACGATTTCAACGATCTAAAATGCTTGAAAATGATTATTTTAGCAAAACAGCACGTTTTGAGCTTTTAATCTGCGTTTTTAACGCGTAAAACAGCATAAAAACGACGAATTTTTATTATTCGTTTTTATTAATATTGCTTCTATTTGAACGATTTCAATGATCTAAAATGCTTGAAAATGCTTATTTCAGCAAAACAGCCGTTTGAGCTTTAATCTGCGTTTTAACGCGTAAAACAGCATAAAAACGACGAAATTTTTATTATTTGTTTTTATTAATATTGCGTCTATTTGAACGATTTCAACGATCTAAAATGCTTGAAAATGATTATTTTAGCAAAACAGCACGTTTTGAGCTTTTAATCTGCGTTTTAACGCGTAAAACAGCATAAAAACGACGAATTTTTTATTATTCGTTTTTTATTAATATTGCTTCTATTTGAACGATTTCAACGATCTAAAATGCTT
>NW_027048515.1:0-9066 GCF_025399875.1 Dalotia coriaria | reverse complement strand
TTAATCTCCCTTTTTTGGGTTCAGAAAAAACAAAAAATTTTTTTTTTCGTTTTTTAATATTGCGTCCTTTTTGAACATTTCAACGATCTAAAATGTTTGGGAAAACGCTTATTTTAGCAAAACAGCCCCGAGCTTTAATCTGCTTTTTAACGCGTAAAAAAAAGCATAAAACGACGAATTTTTTATTCTTTTTATTAATAGGGGCCTTTTGAACGATTTCAACGATCTAAAATGCTTAAAAATGCTTATTTTAAAAAAACAGCACGTTTTGGCTTTATTCTGCTTTTTAACGCGTAAAACATAAAAAACGCCCCTTAATTTTTTGTTCGTTTTTTTTAAATTTTGGCGTCTATTTGAACGATTTCAACGATCTAAAATGCTTGAAAATGCTTATTTTAGAAAAAACGGCACTTTTTGAGTTTTTAACCCGGTTTGAACGCGTAAAACAGCAAAAAAACGACAAATTTTTTTACTTTATTCGTTTTTTATTAATATTGCTTTTTTTTGAACGATTTCAACGATCAAAAATGCTTGAAAATGCTTATTTTAGCAAAACAGCACTTTTTGAGCTTTAATCTGCGTTTAACGCGTAAAACAGCATAAAACGAGGGGTTTATTATTCGTTTTTATTAATTTTCGTCTTTTGAAGGGTTTCAAGGGATTTAAAAGGCAAAAATGCTTTTTTTTAGAAAAACCAGCACTTTTTGAGTTTTTTCCCCGCGTTTGACGCGTAAAACAGCATAAAACGACTTTTTATTTTTCCCGTTTTTATTAATTTTGGGTTTCTATTTGAACGATTTCAACGATCTAAAATGCTTGAAAATGTTTTATTTTAAAAAACACCCGTTTGAGCTTTTTTCCCCGGCTTTTTAACGCGTAAAACAGCATAAAACGACGAAATTTTTATTATTCTTTTTTTATTTTTTTTTGCGTCTTTTTGAACGTTTAACGATCTAAAATGCTTGAAAATCAAATTTTTTAGCAAAACAGCACGTTTTGAGCTTTAATCTGCTTTTTAAACCCAAAAACAGCATAAAACGGGAACCTTTTATTATTCTTTTTTATTAATACCCTTCTATTTGAACGATTTCAACGATCTAAAATGCTTGAAAATCTTATTTTAGCAAAACAGCCGTTTTGAGTTTTAATCTGCTTTTTTAACGCGTAAAACAGCATAAAAACGACGAAATTTTATTATTCGTTTTTTTATTCCGTCCATTTGGTTTAAGGGCTAAAAATCCCCGGAAAATGCTTTTTTTTAAAGCAAAAAAAATTTTAAGTTTTAAATCTGCGTTTTAACGCGTAAAACGCTTAAAAAACGGCAATTTTTATTATTCTTTTTTTATAATATTGTTTCCCTATTTGAACGTTTTCCCAACGATCTAAAATGCTTAAAATCTTATTTTAGAAAAACAGCACTTTTTGGGGCTTTAATCTGCTTTTTAATGCGTAAAACAGCAAAAAAACGACAAAATTTTTTTATTATTCGTTTTTTTTAAAAGGGGTTCTTTTTTGAAGGGTTTTGGGATCAAAAAATCCCCAAAAAATGCTTATTTTAGAAAAAACAGCACTTTTTGAGCTTTTTTCCCGGCTTTTTAACGCGAAAAACCTTTAAAAAACGACAAAATTTTTTTATTATTCGTTTTTATTTTTTGCGTCTTTTGAACGAAAAAACGATCAAAAAAATGTTTGGGAAAACATTTTGGAAAAAAACAGCACGTTTTGGGGCTTTAATCTGCGTTTTAACGCTTTAAAACAGCAAAAAAAAGGGAAAAAATTTTTTTTATTATTCGTTTTTTTTTTAAATTTTGGTCCATTTGAAGGGGTTTTAACGATCTAAAAAAGGGCTTTTTTAAAAAGCAAAACAGCACGTTTTGAGTTTTTAATCTGCGTTTTAACGCGAAAACGGCAAAAAAAACGACAAATTTTTTTTATTATTCTTTTTTATTAATATTACCCATTTGAACGATTTCAACGATCTAAAATGCTTGAAAATGCTTATTTTAGCAAAACACCCTTTTTGGGGCTTTAATCTGCGTTTTAACGCGTAAAACAGCATAAAAACGACTTTTTAATTTTTTTTTTTTATTAATATTGCTTCTATTTGAACGATTTCAACTATCAAAAAATGCTTAAAAATGCTTTTTTTGGAAAACAGCACTTTTTTGAGTTTTAATCTGCGTTTTAACGCGAAAAACAGCAAAAAAAGGGAAAAAATTTTTTATTATTCTTTTTTTTTATTAATATTGCGTCTATTTGAAGGGTTTCAACGATCTAAAATGCTTGAAAATGCTTATTTTAGAAAAACAGCACTTTTTTGAGCTTTTTTTCCCCGCTTTTTAAACGCGTAAAACAGCAAAAAAAACGACGAAATTTTTATTATTCGTTTTTTTTTTTATTGCGTCTTTTTAAAACGATTTCAACGATCAAAAAATCCCCGAAAATGTTTTTATTTTAGCAAAACAGCACGTTTTAACTTTAATCGGGTTTTAACGTAAAACAGCATAAAAACGAGGGAATTTTTTTTTCCCCCTTTTTTTTTAAATATTGCTTCTATTTGAAGGGTTTAAACGATCAAAAAATTTGCAAAAAATGTTTTTTAAGCAAAACACCCGTTTTGGGGGTTTTTAATCTGCGTTTTAACGCGTAAAAAAACAAAAAAAGAGGGGAAATTATTCTTTTTTATTAATATTCTTCTTTTGAACGTTTTCCCAACGATCTAAAATGCTTGAAAATCCCTTTTTTTTAGCAAAACAGCACGTTTTGAGCTTTTAATCTGCGTTTTAACGGAAAACGGCAAAAAAACGACGAATTTTTTTTTATTCTTTTTTTATTAATATTGCGTCTATTTGAACGATTTAAACGATCAAAAATGGAAAATGCTTTTTTGGAAAACACCCTTTTTTGAGCTTTAATCGGGCCGTTTTGACGCGAAAAACAGCATAAAACGACGAATTTTTTTTTTCGTTTTTTAATATTGCTTCTATTTGAACGATTTCCCGTCAAAAGCGAAAATGCTTTTTTTAAAAGAAAAAACAGCACTTTTTGGCTTTTTTCCCGCTTTTTTAAGGGGCGAAAACCAAAAAAACGACGAAATTTTTATTATTCGTTTTTTTTTTTATTGCGTTTTTTGAACAATTTCAACGATCTAAAATGGGCAAAAAAAAATTTGGTTTTTGGTTTTGCGAAAACCCCGCGGTTTTTATTTTTCCCTTTTTTTTATTAATTTGCCTTTTGAACGATTTCAACGATCAAAAAATCTTGAAAATGCTTATTTTAGAAAAAGCACGTTTTGAGTTTTTAATCTCTTTTTAACGCGTAAAACACCCAAAAAAAACGACAATTTTTTTATTATTCTTTTTTATTAATATTGCTTCTATTTAAAAACGTTTTTAACGATCTAAAATGCTTGAAAATGCTTTTTTTTAGAAAAAAACACCCGTTTTGACCCAAATCTGGGTTTTAACGCGAAAAAAGAAAAAAAACGACAAATTTTTTTATTATTCGTTTTTATTTATTTGCGTCTATTTGAACTTTTTCCCAACGATCAAAAATTGCGAAAATGCTTTTTTTTGGCAAAAAAATTTTGAGCTTTAATCCGCGTTTTAACGCGTAAAACAGCATAAAAACGACGAATCTCCTTATTATCTCGTCTTTTAATAATATTGGCGTCTATCTGAACGACTTCAACGATCCAAAATGCCTGAAAATGCTTATCTTTAGCAAAACAGCAATCGCCTTGATTTTAACCCGCGCTCTGGACGCGTAAAACACATAAAACGACGAATTTCATTATCTTTCATTACCGCCCACTGAACGATTTCTTAACGATCTAAAATGCTTGAAAAATGCTTATTTTAGCAAAACAGCACGTTTTGAGCTTTATTCGCGTTTTAACGCGTAAACAGCATAAAAACGACGAAATTTTTATTATTCGTTTTTATTTTATTGCGTCTATTTGAACGATTTCAACGATCTAAAATGCTTCAAAATGCTAATTTTAGCAAAACAGCACGTTTGAGTTTTTAATCTGCGTTTTAACGCGTAAACAGCATAAAACGACGAATTTTTATTATTCGTTTTTATTAATATTATTTTATTTGAACGATTTAAATCGATCTAAAATGCTTGAAAATGCTTTATTTCAGCAAAACATAATGTTTTGCTTTAATCTGCGTTTTAACGCGTAAAACAGCATAAAAACGACGAAATTTTATTATCTTGTTTTATTAATATTGGCGTCCATTTGAACGATTTCAACGATCTAAAAATGCTTGGAAAATGCTTATTTTAGCAAAACAGCATCGTTTTGAGCTTTTAATCTGCGTTTAACGCGGAAAACAGCATAAAACGACGAATTTTTATTCGTTTTACATTATTGTTTATTTGAACGATTTAACATCTAAAATGCTTGAAATGTTTTGTCGGTAAACAGCAATGTTTTGAGCTTTAATTGCGTTTTAATGCGTAAACAGCATAAAATGGATGAATTTTATTATTCGTTTTTATTAATATTGCTTTATTTGAACGGGATTTAACGATCTAGCTGCTTGAAGCGTATTTAGCAAAAACAGCACGTTTTGAGCTTTAACTGCGTTTTAACGGGCAAAACAGCATAAAAACGACGAATTTTTTATTATTCGTTTTTATTAATATTGCGTCTATTTGAACGATTTCAACGGATCAAAAATGCTGAAAATGCTTTATTTTAGCAAAACAGCCCTTTTTGAGCTTTTAATCTGCGTTTTAACGCGTAAAACAGCATAAAAACGACGAATTTTCTATTATCTGTTTTTATTAATATTGCTTCTATTTGAACGATTTCAACGATCTAAAATGCTGAAAATGCTTATTTTAGCAAAACAGCATCGTTTTGAGCTTTAATTCGCGTTTTAACGCGTAAAAACAGCATAAAAACGACGAATTTTTTATTATTCGTTTTATTAATATTGCTTCTATTTGAACGTGATTTCCAACGATCTAAAATGCTTGAAAATGCTTATTTTAGCAAAAACAGCACGTTTTGAGCTTTAATCTGCGTTTTAACGCGTAAAAAACAGCATAAAAACGACGAATTTTATTATTCCGTTTTTATTAATATTGCGTCTATTTGAACGATTTCAACGATCTAAAAAATGCTTGAAAATGCTTATTTTAGCAAAACAGCACGTTTTGAGCTTTACTCTGTGTTTTAACGCGTAAAACAGCATAAAAACGACGAAATTTTATTATTCGTTTTTATTTTATTGCGTCTATTTGAATGATTTCAACGATCTAAAATGCTTGAAAATGCTTATTTTAGCAAAACAACACGTTTCCTTTGAGCTTTAATCTGCGTTTTAACGCGTAAAACAGCATAAAACGACGAATTTTTTATTATTCGTTTTTTATTAATATTAAGGTTTATTTGAACGATTTCAACGATCTAAAATGCTTGAAAATGCTTATTTTAGCAAAAACAGCACGTTTTGAGTTTTAATCTGCGTTTTAACGCGTAAAACAGCATAAAAACGACGAAATTTTTATTATTCGTTTTTATTAATATTGCGTCTATCGAACGATTTCAACGATCTAAAAATGCTTGAAAATGTTTATTTTGTAAAACAGCACGTTTTGAGCTTTGACGCAGTTTTGACGTGCGTAAAACAGCATAAAAACGACGAATTTTTTGGTTATTCCGTTTTTATTAATATTGCTTCATTTGAACGATTTCAACGATCTAAAAATGCTGAAAATGCTTTATTTTAGCAAAACAGCACGTTTTGAGCTTTATTCTGCGTTTTAACGCGTAAAACAGCATAAAACGACGAAATTTTTATTATTCGTTTTTATTAACACATGTCCATTTCCAAACGTGATTCTTAACGATCTAAAATGCTTGAAAATGCTTATTTTAGCAAAACAGCACGTTTTATTTTAATCTGCGTTTTAACGCGTAAACAAAACATAAAATCGGATGTAATTTTGAGCATTTGTTTTATTATTATTGCTTCTATTTGAACGAGATCAACGATCTAAAATGCTTGAAAATGCTTATTTTAGTAAAACAGCACGTTTTGAGCTTTAATCTGCGTTTTAACGCGTAAAACAGCATAAAAACGACGAATTTTTATTATTCGTTTTTATTATTGTTTCTATTTGAACGATTTCAACGATCTAAAAATGCTTGAAAATGCTTTATTTTAGCAAAACAGCACGTTTTGAGCTTTGAATCTGCGTTTTAACGCGTAAAACAGCATAAAACACGCAATTTTTATTATTCCGTTTTTATTAATATTGCGTCTATTTGAACGATTTCAACGATCTAAAATGCTTGAAAACGCTTATTTAGCAAAACAGCCCTTTTGAGCTTTTAATCTGCGTTTTAACGCGTAAACAGCACATAAAAAACGACGAATCTTTCTATTATTCGTTTTTATTAATATTGCTTCTATTTGAACGATTTCAACGATCTAAAATGCTTGAAAAATGCTTATTTGAGCAAAAACAGCACGTTTTGAGCTTTATTCTGCCTAACGCGTAAAACAGCATAAAAACGACGAAATTTTATTATTCGTTTTTATTAATATTGCGTCTATTTGAACGATTTCAACGATCTAAAATGCTTGAAAATGCTTATTATTTTAGCAAAACAGCACGTTTTGAGCTTTAATCTGCATTTTAACGCGTAAAACAGCATAAAACGACGAATTTTTTATTATTCGTTTTATTAATATTGCTTCTATTTGAACGATTTCCCAACGATCTAAAATGCTTGAAAATGCTTATGCTAGCAAAAACAGCACGTTTTGAGCTTTAATCTGCGTTTTAACGCGTAAAACAAAGTACAAAACGACGAATTTTTTATTATTCGTTTTTATTAATATTGCGCTCCATTTGAACGATTTCAACGATCTTAAAATGCTTCTGAAAATGCTTATGAATAGCGCAAAACAGCACGTTTTGTTTTAATTTGCGTTTTAACGCGTAAAAACAGCATAAAAACGACGAATTTTTATTATTCGTTTTTATTAATATTGCTTCTATTTGAACGATTTCAACGATCTAAAATGCTTTGAAAATGCTTATTTTAGCAAAACAGTACGTTTGAGCTTTACTCTGCGTTTTAACGCGTAAAACAGCATAAAACGACGAAATTTTATTATTCGTTTTTATTTTTATTGCGTCTATTTGAACGATTTCAACGATCTAAAATGCTTGAAATGCTTTATTTTAGCAAAACAACACGTTTTGAGCTTTAATCTGCGTTTTAACGCGTAAAACAGCATAAAAAACGACGAATTTTTTTATTATTCGTTTTTATTAATATTGCGACTATTTGAACGATTTCAACGATCTAAAATGCTTGAAAATGCTTATTTTACAAAACAGCACGTTTTGAGCTTTAATCCGTTTTAACGCGCAAAACAGCATAAAAACGACGAATTTTATTATTCCGTTTTTATTAATATTGCGTCTATTTGAACGATTTCAACGATTCAAAATGCTTGAAAAATGCATATTTTAGCAAAACAGCACGTTTTTGAGTTTTAATCTTTTTAAAAGGAAAATTTAAAAAAAAAATTTTTAAAATTTTTTTTTTTTCCCATTTAAATTTTTTAAAATTTAAAAGCTTTTTAAAGAAAAAAATTTTTTTTTATTTGCTTTTAAGGGTAAAACTAAAAGGAAATTTTTATTTTGAAAATTTGGTTTTTTAACGTTTTAACGCAAAAAGCAAAACTTTTTTTTACCAAAAAATTTTTTTAACTTTTAACGTAAAAGCTAAAATGCTTTTTTTTTAACTTTTTTATTTATTTTTCTTTTAAAACGTTTAACACTAAAACAAAAAAATTTTTTTAAAAACCCGTTTAAATTTTTTTCCTTTTAACGAAAAAACAAAAAAAAACGAAAATTTTTTAAAAACCCTTTTTTTTTTATTGCTTTTAAACGTTTTAAAACGAAAAATTTAAAATTTTTTAAAAAAACGCATTTTTTTTGGTTTAAAAAAAACAAAAAAAACAAAAAATTTTTTTTTTTTTTTTTTTAGCGCAACTTTTAACGACAAAATTTTTAATGTTTTTTTAAAAAAGCCTTTTGACTTTATTCAAATTTAAAAAAAAGCAAAAACAAAAAACTTTTTTATTTTTTTTTTTAAAAAAGCGTTTTAACGTTTTAACGACAAAATTTAAAAATTTTTTTTTTTAAAAAAAACTTTAAAGTTTTAATTGTTTTTAAGCAAAACAGCATAAAAGGAAATTTTTATTTTTTTAAAAGTTTTTTAAAATTTTCCATTAAAAAAGCTTTAAAATTTTTTTAAAAAAAACCCTTTTAGCAACGCGTTTTAAGCAAAAAACAAAAAACGAAAATTTTAACGTTTTTTTAAATTTTTTAAAAAATTTTTAAAAATTAAAAGTTAAAAGTTTTTTAAAAAACAAGTTTTTTTTTTAACCTTTTTTAAACGCGTAAAAGAAAAAACAAATTTTTTTTTTATTTTTTTTTTTTGGGAAATTTAACGATTAAAAATTTTAAAATGTTTAAAAAGCATTTTAGTTTTTTTTGGGCTTTAAACCCTTTTAAAACGCTAAAAAAGCAAAATTTTTTTTTTTTATTTTCTTTTTGGTTTTTTAAAACGATTAAAAGCGAAAATGCTTTTTTTTTGCAAAAACACAGTTTTTTTTCCTTTTTAACCAAAAATAAAAAACGAATTTTTATTATTCGTTTTTTAATTTGTTTATTTGAACGATTTCAACGTTTAAAATGCGAAAATGCTTTTTTTTACAAAAAGCAGTTTTGAGCTTTTTTTGCGAACGCGTAAAAACAGCATAAAAAGACGAATTTTTTATTTTTTTTTATTGCTCTATTTAACTTTTCCATCAAAATGTTTAAAATTTTTTAAAAAAAAAGGTTTTGATTTTAATCCGTTTTAACGCAAAAACCAAAAAAAAAAATTTTTTTATTATTCGTTTTTTTTTTTGCTTCTATTTGAACGATTTCAACGATCTAAAATGCTTGAAAATGTTTTTTTCCTTTTTTTTTTTAAAAAAATTTTCGAAAACAAAAAAAAATTTTTTTTTTTTTTTTTTTTTA
>NW_027048514.1:0-9066 GCF_025399875.1 Dalotia coriaria | reverse complement strand
AATTTTGTTTAAAACCTTTTCGTTTTTCATTTTTTTTAGGGAAAAAATTCAAAACGTGCTATTTTGCTAAAATAAGTTTTTCAAGCATTTTAGATCGTTGAAATCGTTCAAATAAACAATATTAATAAAAACGAAAAAAAAAAAATTGTCGTTTTTATGCTGCGCGTTAAACGCAGTTTAAAAACTCAAATGCTGTTTTGCTAAAATAAGCATTTTCAAGCATTTAGATCGTTGAAATCTTTTTAAATAGAAGCAATTTAATAAAAACGAATAATAAAAATTCGTCATTTTATTGCTGTTTTACGCGTTAAACGCAGATTAAAGCTCAAAACGTGCTGTTTTCTAAAATAAGCATTTTCAAGCTTTTAGATCGTTGAAATCGTTCAAATAGACGCAATATTAAAAAAAAACGAATAATAAAAATTTCGTCTTTTTTATGTTTGTTCTACCGTTAAAACGCAGATTAAAGCTCAAAACGTGCTGTTTTGCTAAAATAAGCATTTTCAAGCTTTTTTAGATCGTTGAAATCGTTCAAATGAAGCAATATTAATAAAAACGTATAAAAAATTCGTCGTTTTAATTTGTTTTAGCGTTAAAACGCAAATTAAAAACTCAAAACGTGCTGTTTTGCTAAAATAAGCATTTTCAAGCATTTTAGATCGTTGAAATCGTTCAAATAGACGCAATAAAATAAAAACGAATAATAAAAATTTCGTTGTTTTATGCTGTTTACGCGTTAAAACGCAGAATAAAGCTCAAAACGTGCTTTTTTTGCTAAAATAAGCATTTTCAAGCATTTTAGACCCTTTGGGAAATCGTTAAAAATGCGAATATTAATAAAAACGAATTAAAAATTTCGTCGTTTTATGCGTTTTACGCGTTAAAACGCAGATTAAAGCTCAAAACGTGCTGTTTTGCTAAAAAAAAGCATTTTCAAGCATTTTAAATCGTTGAAATCGTTAAAAAAGGCAATATTAATAAAACGAATAATAAAAATTCGTCTTTTTTATGCTTTTTTACGCGTTAAAACGCAGTTTAAAAACTCAAAACGTTGTTTTGCTAAAAAAAAGCATTTTCAAGCATTTTAGATCGTTGAAATCGTTCAATTAGACGCAATATTAAAAAAAAACGAATAATAAAATTTCGTCGTTTTATGCTTTTTTACGCGTTAAAACTCTGATTAAAAGCTCAAAACTGCTGTTTTGCTAAATAGCATTTTAAGCTTTTAGATCGTTGAAATCGTTCAAATAGAAGCAATATTAATAAAAAACGAATAAAAAAAATTCGTCGTTTTTATGCTGTTTTACGCGTTAAAACGCAGTTTTAAACTAAAATGCTGTTTTGCTAAAATAAGCATTTTCAAGCATTTTAGATCGTTGAAATCGTTCAAATAGACGCAATATTAATAAAAACAATTATAAAATTTCGTCGATTTATGCTGTTTACGCGTTAAACGCAGTTAAAGCTCAAAACGTCGTTTTGCTAAAATAAGCATTTTCAAGCATTTAGATCGTTGAAATCGTTCAAATAGAAGCAATATTAATAAAAATGATAAAAAAAAATTCGTCGTTTTTATGCTGTTTTCGCGTTAAAACGCGTTAAAACTCAAAACGTGCTGTTTTGCTAAAATAGCATTTTCAAGCATTTAGATCGTTGAAATCGTTCAAATAGACGCAATAAAATAAAACAATAAAAAAAATTTTGTCGTCGTTAAAATGAGAACATTAAAAATCGAATAAAAAAAATTGTTTTTATGCTGTTTTACGCGTTAAAACCGATTAAAAAACAATTGTACAAAATAAAATTTTCAGTTTTAGATCGTTTAAATCGCAAAACGCAATTAAATAAAAACGAATAAAAAAAATTTTCTTTTTATGTTTTTACGTTAAAACCAGATTAAATCAAAACGTGCTTTTTTTTAAAAATAAATTTTCAACTTTTAGATCTTAGTTAGCAAATAAAGCAAATTAATAAAAATAAAAAAATTCATTTTTTTATGCTGTTTTATCGTCGTTAAAAGCAATATTAAAAAAAATAAATTGTTTTTAAATTTTTAAACATTTTAATTAAAGTTTAAAAAAATATTTAAAAAATAAGAAAATTTATCGTTTAAGTCCGTTAAAACGCAATAAAAAAACTTTGTTTTCAAATTAATTGTTCAACGTTTAAATTTGAAAACGTTCAAAATGACGTTTATAATAAACGAATAAAAAAATTTCGTCTTGCTGTTTTACTTAAAAACGCATATTAAAAACCAAAAAGTTTTGCTAAAATAATTTTAACTTAAGAAAATTCTTTCAAAAAGGTTTTATAAAAAACGCAATAAAAAATTTCGATTTTAATCGTTTTTAAGCGTTAAAACCAATAAAACTCAAAACGTCGTTTTAAAATAAGCATTTTCAAGCTTTAATCGTTGAACGTTAAAAAGGTTAAAAAATAAAACGAATAATAAAATTTCGTCGATTTTATGTTTTACATAAAAAAAGAATAAACAAAAACTTCTGTTTTTAATTTTTAAACGCGTTTTAAGAAATCGCTCAAATGCTTTTTCTAAATAGCATTATTAAAAACATTTAAAGATGTTGAATCGTTTAAATAGCTTTTTAACTTAAAAACGAATAATAAAACTCATTTGCTGTTTTACGTTAAAACGCAGTTTAAAGCTCAAATCGTTGTTTTCAGCATTTTAAGCTTTTAGCGTTAAAATTTTTTTAAATAAAAGCTTTTAAAAAAGAATATAAATTTTATCTTTTTTACGTTAAAACGAAATTTAAAATAAAACGTTTTTTAAAATGCATTTTAAGCTTTTAACGTTAAAACGCAAATAACCAAAATTTAAAAAATAAAAAATCTTTTTAGCTTTTAAACCGTTAAAACCGTTAAAATAAAACATTTTTTAAAAAATAAAGATTTTCGTTTTTAGTCTTTTTAAACGTTAAAAGAAAAAATTAAAAAAACGTTAAAATGCTTTTAAAGCTTTTAGCGTTAAACGCAAATACCAAAAAAATCCAAAAAAAAAATTTTTCGTTTTTTAGATGTTAATCGTTAAAAGCAAATAAATAAAAAACGGTTAAAATTTGTTTTTAAGCTTTTAGCGTTAAATCGTTAAACTCAAAAGGCTTTTAAAATAAGCTTTTAAGCATTTTAGATCGTTTGAAATCGTTCAAATAGACGCATATTAATAAAAACGAATTATAAAATTTCGTCGATTTTATGCTGTTTTACGCGTTAAAACGCAGTTTAAAAGCTCAAAAACGTGCTGTTTTGCTAAAAGTAGCATTTTCAAGCATTTTAGATCGTTGAAATCGTTCAAATAGAAGCAATATTAATAAAAATGAAAATAAAAATTTCCGTTTTATGCTGTTTTACGCGTTAAAACGCAGATTAAAACTCAAAACGTGCTGTTTTGCTAAAATAGCATTTTCAAGCATTTTAGATCGTTGAAATCGTTCAAATGATTACGCAATAAAAATAAAAACGAATAATAAAAATTTTGTCGTTTTTATCGTTTTACGCGTTAAAACGCTAAATAAAGCTCAAAACGTGCTGTTTTGCTTTAAAATAAAGCATTTTCAACATTTTAGACCGTTGAAATCGTTCAAATAGACGCAATATTAATCAAAACGATAATAAAAACGCGTTTTATGCTGTTTTACGCGTTAAAACGCAGATTAAGCTCAAAACGTGCTGTTTTCCCTTAAAATAAGCATTCAAGCATTTTAGTCGTTGAAATCAGTTCAAATAGACGCAATATTAATAAAAACGAATAATAAAAATCGCTTTACTGTTTCGCGTTACAACGCAGATTAAAGCTAAAAACGTGCTGTTTTGCTAAAATAAGCATTTTCAAGCTTTAGATCGTGGAAATCGTTCAAATAGGGGCAATATTAATAAAAACGAATAATAAAAATTCGTCGTTTTATGCTGTTCCTTTTAAACGTAGAGCTAAGCTCAAAACGTGCTGTTTTCTAAAATAGCATTTTTCAAAGCATTTTAGATCGTTGAAATCGTTCCAAATAGAAGCAATAATAATAAAAACGAATAAAAAAATTAAAATCGTTTTTATGCTGTTTTACGCGTTAAAACGCGCAGATTAAAGCTCCAAACGTGCTGTTTTGCACAAATAAGCATTTTCAAGCATTTTAGATCGTTGGAAATCGTTTTAAATAGAAGCAATATTAATAAAAACGAATAAGAAAAATTCGTCATTTTATGCTGTTTTACGCGTTAAAACGCAGATTAAAGCTCAAAACGTGCTGTTTTTTTCACAAAATAAGCATTTTCAGCATTTTAGATGCGTTTGAAATCGTTCAAAATAGACGCAATATTAATAAAAACGAATAATACAAAAATTTTAATTGTTTTTATGCTGTTTACGCGTTAAACGCAGATTAAAACTCAAAAACGTGCTTTTGTTTTGCTAAAATAAGCATTTTCAAGCATTTTAGATCGTTGAAATCGTTCAAATAAACAATATTAATAAAAACGAATAATAAAAAATTCGTCGTTTTTATGCGTTTTACGCGTTAAAACGCAAATTAAAGCTCAAAACGTGCTGTTTTGCTAAAATAAGCATTTTCAAGCATTTTAGATCACGTTGAAATCGTTCAAATAGACGCAATAAAAATAAAAACGAATAATAAAAATTTCGTCGTTTTTATGCTGTTTTTACGCGTTAAAACGCAGAATAAGCTCAAAACGTGCTGTTTTTGCTAAAATAAGCATTTTCAAGCATTTTTAGATCGTTGAAATCGTTAAAATAGACGCAATATTAAAAAAAAACGAATAAAAAATTGTCTTTTTAAATGCTTTTTTACGCTTTAAAAACGCAGATTAAACTCAAAACGTTTTTTTTGCTAAAAAAAATTTTTTCGCTTTTTAGATCGTTGAAATTTAAATAAAACGCAATAAAAAAACGAATTAAAAAAATTTCCCGGGGCGGGGTTAAAAGAGATTAAAGCTAAAAATGTGCTGTTTTGTTTAAAAAAAAAGCATTTTCAAGCTTTTTAGATCGTTGAAACCCCGTTCAAATAGAAGAATAAAAAAACGAATAAAAAAAAAATTCGTCTTTTTTATGCTTTTTTTTACGCTTTAAAAAAACGAGTTTAAAAATTAAAAGGGCCTTTTTTTGTTTTAAAATAAGCATTTTAAACTTTTTAGATCGTTGAAATCGTTCAAAAGACGCAATAAAAAAAAACGAATAAAAAAAAATTTTTTTTTACCCCTTTTTTTACGCGTTAAAACGCAGAAAAAAAGCTCAAAACGTGCTTTTTTTGCTAAAAAAAAAGCATTTTCAAGCTTTTTAGACCGTTGAAATCGTTCAAATAGACCTTATTAATAAAAAACGAATAATAAAAATTGTCTTTTTTATGCTGTTTTGCTTTAAAAAAGGGCAGTTTTAAACTAAAAAACGGCTTTTTTGGGTTTTTAAAATAACCCTTTTTTCAAGCTTTTTAAAGTCGTTAAACCCGTTCAAAAGACCCCAATTTAAAAAAAACGGGAAAAATAAAAAAATTCGTGTTTTTTGCTGTTTTCTTTAAAACCGAAATTTAAAACCCCTTCAAAAGGGCTTTTTTTCCCTAAAAAAAGCTTTTTTAAAGCGAGATCTTAAAACCGTTCAAATAGAGGCAATATTAAAAAAAAACGAAAAAAAAAAAATTTCGCCCGTTTTATGCTGTTTTACGCCAAAACGAAAGAAAAAAACTCAAAACGTGCTTTTTTTGCTAAAAAAGCTTTTCGTTTTAGGATCTTTAAATCGTTCAAATAGACGAAATTTAATAAAAACGAAAAAAAAAAAATTTTTTCTTTTTAGCTGTTTTACGCGTTAAAAGGGCAGTTTTGGCCCCCAAAAGGGTGCTTTTTTGGCAAAAAAGCTTTTCCCGGCTTTTTTAGACCCTTTAAAAATCGTTCAAAAGACCCCAAATTAAAAACGAAAAATTTAAAAATTCGTCTTTTTTTATGCTTTTTTACGCGTTAAACGCAGTTTAAAAAGCCCGTGCTTTTTTGCAAAAAATAAGTTTTAAAAAGCTTTTTAGATCTTGGAAACCAAATAGAGGCAATAAATAAAAAAACGAATAAAAAAAATTTCGTCTTTTTTTATGTTTTGTTTTACGCCTTAAAACGTAGAATAAAGCTCAAAACGCTGTTTTGTTTAAAAAAGCTTTTTTCAAGCTTTTTTGGGATCGTTGAAATGGAAAAAAAGGGCGCAATATTAATAAAAACGAATAAAAAAAAATTCGCCATGTTGTTTTAGGGTTAAAACGCAGATTATACCCTCAAAACGTGCTGTTTCAAAAAAAGGGTTTTCAAGAAAGATCGTTGAAATGGTTCAAAAAAGAAGCAATATTAATAAAAAAGGGAATAAAAAAAAATTCGTCGGGGCTTTTTTACGCGTTAAAGCGCAGATTTTCCCAAAAAACGTGTTTTGTTTTTAAAAAATAAGACCCCAAGGGATCGTTGAAACCCGTTCAAAAGTCGCTTTTATTAAAAAAAACGAAAAAAAAAAAATTTGTCGTTTTATGCTTTTTTTTACGCGTTAAAAGGGCGTTGCTAAAAACGTGCTTTTTTTGCAAAAATAACATTTTCAAGCTTTTTTGGGATCGTTGAAATCTTTCCCCAAAATAGACAAAAATTTTAAATAAAAAACGAATAAAAAAACGCCGTTTTTATGTTTTTTACGCGTTAAAACGCTGATTAAAGCTAAAAAAGGGCTTTTTTTTTGCTAAAAAAAAGCTTTTTTCAAGCAAGATCTTTTAAAAGGGTTCAAATAGACGCAATATTAAAAAAAAACGAATAAAAAAAAATTCGTCTTTTTTTGCGTTTTTTACGCGTTAAAACGCAGTTTAAAAAGCCCCAAATTTTTAAATAAACATTTTCCCCGGTCAAAATTTAAAAAAAACTTTTAAAAAAAACGTAAAAAATTTTCCGTTTTTTTTTTGCCGTTAAAACGTTAAACCAAAGGGGCTTTTTTTAAAAAAAAACCCCTTTTGGTTTTAAAATTTGGCTAAAAGGTTTTAAAAAACGAATAAAAAAAACTGTTTTTTGGACGGTTAAAGGCAGAAAACCAAAAACGCTTTTTTTAAAAATAAAACTTTTTTAAAAGCTTTTTAGATCGGAAATCTTTTCGGAAATATTAAAAAAACGAAAAATTTAAAAATTTCCCCCCTTTAGGTTTTTTAAAACGATTAAAAGCTCAAAACTTTGGTTTTTGCTAAAAAAACTTTTTTCAAGCTTTTTAGATAAAGTTGAAATCGTTCAAAAGACGAAATTTTAATAAAAAAGAAAAAAAAATTCTCTTTTTTTAGGGTTTTAGGGTTAAAAAACGCGATTGCCCCAAAACGTGTTTTTTTTTTGGGGGTAAAATAAGCATTTTAAAGCATTTTAGATCGTTGAAATCGTTCAAATAGAAGAAATTATTAAAAAAAAACGAATAATAAAAAAATTCGTCTTTTTTATGCGGTTTTCCCCGTTAAAACCCCAGTTTAAAAAGCTCAAAACGTTTTTTGTTTTGTTTAAAAAAGCATTTTCAAGCATTTTAGATCGTTGAAACGTTAAAATTTAGACGCAAATTAAAAAAAACGAAAAATTTAAACCGTCGTTTTTTTTTTCCGCGTTAAAACGAGTTTTGGCTCAAAACGTGCTTTTTTGGCTTAAGCATTTTCCCCCTTTTTAATTTTCGTTAAATGGGTTAAAAAAGACCCCAAATTAATAAAAACGAATAAAAAAAAAATTCGTCTTTTTTATGCTGTTTTACGCTTTAAAAACGCAGTTTAAAAACTCAAAACGTGCTTTTTTCAAAATAAGATTTTCAAGCATTTTAGATCGTTGAAATCGTTCAAATGAAGAAAAATATTAAAAAACGAATAAAAAAAAATTCGTCTTTTTTTTATGCTTTTTTGGCTTTAAAAACGGGTTAAAGCTAAAAACGTGCTGTTTTGCTAAAATAAGCATTTTCAAGCATTTTAGATCGTTGAAATCGTTCAAATAGACGCAATATAAAAACGAATAATAAAAATTCGTCGTTTTATGCTTGTTTTACGCGTTAAAACGCAGATTAAAGCTCAAACGCGTTTTGCTAAAATAGTTTCGCATTAGATCGTTGAAATCGTTCAAATGAGCATATTAATAAAAACGAATAATAAAATTCGTCGTTTTATGTGTTTTACGCGTTAAAACGCAGATTAAAGCTCAAACGTGCTGTTTGCTAAAATAAGCATTTTCGCATTTTAGATCGTTGAAATCGTTAAATGGCAATTAAATAAAAACGAATAATAAAAATTTCGTTTTATGTTGTTTTACGCGTTAAAACGCAGATAAAGCTCAAAACGTGCTGTTTTGCTAAAATAAGCATTTTCAAGCATTTTAGATCGTTGAAATCGTTCAAATAGAGCAATTAATAAAAACGAATAATAAAAATTCGTCTTTTATGCTGTTTTACGCGTTAAAACGCAGATTAAAGCTCAAAACGTGCTGTTTTCAAAATAGCATTTTCAAGCATTTAGATCGTTGAAATCGTTCAAATAAAGAATTTAATAAAAACGATATAAAAATTCGTCGTTTTATGCTGTTTACGCGTTAAACGCAGATTAAAGCTCAAACGTGCTGTTTTGCTAAATAAGCATTTTCAAGCATTAATCGTGAAATCGTTAAATAGGCATATTAATAAAACGAATAATAAAAATTGTCGTTTTATGTGTTTTACGCGTTAAACGCAGATTAAAGCTCAAAACGGGTTTCAAATAAGCATTTTCAAGCATTTTAGATCGTTGAAATCGTTCAATAGAGCAATATTAATAAAACGAATAAAAAAATCGTCTTTTTGCTTTTACGCTTAAAACGCATTTAAAGCTCAAACGTGCGTTTGGCAAAATAAGCATTCGCAAATTTAGATCGTTTGAAATCGTTTCAAATAGAGCAATAAATAAAAACGAATAATTAAACTGTCGTTTTATGTTTTACGCGTTAAAATCGTTCAAATTAAAGCTCAAACGTGCTGTTTTGCAAAATAAGCTTTTATGCTTTTATATCGTTGAAATCGTTTAAAGCTCAAAACGTTGTTTTGCTAAA
>NW_027048513.1:0-9069 GCF_025399875.1 Dalotia coriaria | reverse complement strand
TTTTGGAAGGGAAAAATTTTTTTATTTTTTTTTTTTTTATTAATATTGCTTCATTTGAACGATTTCAACGATCAAAAAATGCTTGAAAATGTTTTATTTTAAAAACAGAAAAATTTTTAAAAGTTTTAATCGGGTTTCCAAAAACCCCCTTTTTTTTCCCGATTTCAACGATCTAAAATGCTTGAAAATGCTTATTTTAGCAAAACAGAAACGTTTTGATTTTTTAAATCTGCTTTTTAACGCAAAACCGCAAAAAAACAAATTTTTTTATTTTTCCCGTTTTTATTAATATTGCTTTTTAATTTGAACGTTTTCCCCAAAGATTTTAAAAACCGCAAAAAATGCTTTTTTTAGAAAAAACAGAAATTTTGGCTTTAATCTGCTTTTTAACGGAAAAAAAAGCAAAAAAACGACAAATTTTTTTTATTATTCTTTTTTTTATTAATTTTTTTTTTCTTTTTGGGAACGATTTCAACGATCAAAAAATGCTTAAAAAATGCTTATTTTAGCAAAACAGCAATGTTTTGATTTAATCGCGTTTTAACGCAAAACAGCATAAAAACGACGAATTTTTATTTTTCTATTTTATTAATATTGCCCCCATTTGAACGTTTTCCCAACGATCTAAAATGTTTGAAAATGCTTATATTTTAGCAAAACAGCACGTTTTTGAGTTTTTTATTCTGCGTTTTAACGCGAAAAAAACAGCATAAAAACGACAAAATTTTTATTTTTCCCGTTTTTTTAATTATTGCGTCTTTTTGGGAACGATTTAAAACATCAAAAAATGCTTAAAAAATGTTTATTTAAGCAAAACAGCACGTTTTGAGTTTTAATCTGCGTTTTAACGCGAAAAAACAGCATAAAATGACGAATTTTTATTATTTTTTTTATTAATATTGCTTTTTTTTAAAAACGTTTTCCCAAACATCAAAAAATGCTTAAAAAATGTTTTTTTAAAAAACGAAAGTTTTGGTTTTTAATCTGCTTTTTAAGCGTAAACAGCAAAAAAACGAGGGAATTTTTATTATTCGTTTTTATTAATATTGCTTCTTTTTGGGAAACGATTTCAACAATCTAAAATGCTTGAAAATGTTTTTTAGCAAAACAGCACGTTTTGAGTTTTAATCTGCGTTTTAACGCGTAAAAGGGCAAAAAAAACACAAAATTTTGCTTATTCGTTTTTATTTTTCCCCCCCTTTTTGGGAAACGATTTCAACGATTTTAAAATGCTTAAAAAATGTTTTTTTTTGGGAAAAAATAGCACGTTTTTGAGTTTTTAATCTGGGGTTTTAACGCTTTAAAACAAAAATAAAAACAAGGTTTTTATTATTCGTTTTTTTTTAAATTTGCGTCTATTTGAACGATTTCAACGATCTAAAATGCTTGAAAATGCTTTTTTAGAAAAACAGCACGTTTTGAGTTTTATTCTGCGTTTTAACGCGAAAAACAGCATAAAAACCCCCTTTTTTATTATTCGTTTTTTTTTTTTATTGCGTCTATTTGAATTTTTTCCCAACGATCAAAAAATGCTTGAAAATGCTTTTTTTTAGCAAAACAGCACTTTTTATTTAATCTGCTTTTTAACGTGAAAAAACAGCAAAAAAATGACGAATTTTTATTATTCGTTTTTTAATTTTGGGTCTATTTTAACGGGAATTTCCCAAGGGGTTTTATTTTTTATTGCGTCTACCGAATATCAACGATCTAAAAATGCCGAAAATATTTTAAGCAAAACAGCACGTTTTGAGCTTTAATCTGCGTTTAACGTGTAAAATGTTGCGCATAAAACGACGAATTTTTATTATTCGTTTTTTATTAATATTGCGTCTATTTGAACGACTGAACGACTGCAAAATGCTTGAAAATGTTTATTTGTTAAAACAGCATCGTTTTGAGTTTAATCTGCGTTTTAACGCGTAAAACAGCATAAGAACGACGAATTTATTATTCGTTTTTATTAATATTGGCTTCGCATTTGAACGATTTCAACGATGTAAAATGCTTGAAAATGATTATTTTAGCAAAACAAAGTACATTTTGAGCCTTTAACCGCGCGCAACGCGTAAAAGAGCATAAAAAGACGAAGTTTTATTATTCGTTTTTATTAATATGTTTCTGGCCTGAACGATTTCCAACGATCTAAAATGCTTGAAAATGCTTATTTCGAAAACAGCAATGCTTTGAGCTTTAATCTGCGTTTAACGCGTAAAACAGCATAAAACGACGAATTTTTATTATTTGTTTTTATTAATATTGCGTCTATTTGAACGTGATTTCAACGATCTAAAATGCTTGAAAATGCTTATTTTAGCGTAAAACAGCACGTTTTGAGCTTTTTATTCTGCGTTTTAACGCGTGAAACAGCATAAAACGACAAAAAATTTTATTATTCGTTTTATATTTTTATTGCGTCTATTTGAACGATTTCTACGATTCCAAATGCTTGAAAATGCTTATTTAGCAAAACAGCACGTTTTGAGCTTTAATCGTGTTTAACGCGTAAAACAGCATAAAAACGACGAATTTTTTATTATTCGTTTTTATTATTATTGCTTCTATTTGAACGATTTCAACGATCTAAAAATGCTTGTGCAAATGCTTTATTTTAGCAAAACAGCATCAGTTTGAGCTTTAATCTGCGTTTTTAACGCGTAAAACAGCATAAAACGACGAATTTTTATTATTCGATTTTTATTAGTATTGCTTCTATTTGAACGATTTCAACGATCTGTAAAATGCCGGCGTTTATTTTGAAAACAGCACGTTTTGAGCGAATCTGCGTTTTAACGCGTAAAACAGCATAAAAACGAATAACCTTTATTATTCGTTTTTTATTAATATTGCTTCCATTTGAACGATTTCCAAACGACTAAAAATGCTTATTTTGCCTTTTCAAAACAGCACGTTTTGAGCTTTATTCTGCGTTTTAACGCGTAAAACAGCATAAAACCGATAAAAATTTTTATTATTCGTTTTTATTAATATTGCGTCTATTTGAACGATTTCAACGATCTAAAAATGCCGTTACGTAGCTGTCAGCACGTTTTGAGTTTTAATCTGCGTCGCACGTAAAACAGCATAAAAATGACGAATTTTATTATTCGTTTTTATTAATATTGCTTTTATTTAAATGATTTCAACGATCTAAAATGCTTGAAAATGCTTATTTTAAAGCAAAAACAGCACGTTTTGAGCTTTAATCTGCGTTTTAACGCGTAAAACAGCATGCTAAAACGACGAATTTTTATTATTCGTTTTTATTAATGATGTTTCATTTGAACGATTTCAAATAACGCAAAATGCTTGAAAATGTTTTTTCAGCAAAACAGCACGTTTTGAGCTTAATCTGCGTTTTAACGCGTAAAACGGCATAAAAACGACGAAATTTTTATTATTCGTTTTTATTAATATTGCGTCTATTTGAACGATTTCAACGATCTAAAATGCTTGAAAAATGTCGACGCGAAAGCAAAACAGCAACGTTTTGAGCTTAATCTGCGTTTAACGCAAAACAAATACAAAAAAACGACGAAGTTTTATTATTCGTTTTTATTAATATTGCGTCTATTTGAACGATTTCCAACGACCCAAAATGCTTCGAAAATGCTTATTTTAGCAAAACAGCAACGTTTTGCTTTATTCTGCGTTTTAACGCAAAACAGCATAAAAAACGACAAAATTTTACACGTTTTACTTTTTATTGCGTCTATTTGAACGATTTCAACGATCTAAAATGCTTGTAAAAATGCGCTTATTTTAGCAAAACAGCACGTTTTGAGCTTTAATCTGCGTTTAACGTAAAACAGCATAAAATGACGAATTTTTGGCTATTCGCTTTATTAATATTGCGTCTATTTGAACGATTTAACGATCTAAAATGCTTGAAATGTTTACTTTTAGCAAAACAGCACGTTTTGAGCTTTAAACGCGTTTCTAACGCGTAAAATACATAAAAAACGACGTAAATTTTTATTATTCGTTTTGCCATTACGCTTCATTGAACGATTTCGTGATTCAAAATGCTTGAAATATCATTTTAGCAAAACAGCACATTTTGAGCTTTCTAATCTGCGTTTTAAGGTAAAAACAGCATAAAACGACGAAGTTTTATTATTCGTTTTTTATTAATATTGCTTCTATTTGAACGATTTAACGACCTGTGCGCGCTTGAAAATGATTATTTTAGCAAAACAGCACATTTTGAGCTTTAATCTGCGTTTTAACGCGTAAACAGCATAAAAACGACAGTTTTTATTATTCGTTTTTATTAATATTGCGTCTATTTGAACGATTTCAACGATCTAAAAAATGCTTCTAAAACGGTTTTGTGCAAAATAGCGCACGCTTTGTTTTCGAATCTGCGTTTTAACGCGTAAAACAAACATAAAACGACGAAGTTTGTGGCTTCCGTTTTTGCCAATATTGCCTATTTTAAACGGATTTCCAACGATCTAAAATGCTTCGAAAATGCTTATTTAGCAAAACAGCACGTTTTGAGCTTTATTCTGCGTTTAAACGGCAGTAAAACAGCAAAAACGACAAAATTTTTATTATCTGTTTTTTATTTTATTGCGTCGGCTTTGAACGATTTTAACGATCTAAAATGCTTGAAAAATGCTTATTTTAGCAAAACAGCACGTTTGAGCTTTAATCTGCGTTTTAACGTGTAAAACAGCATAAAACGACGAATTTTTGTATTATTCGTTTTTATTAATATTGCGTCTATTTGAACGATTTCACCGACGAAATGCTTGAAAATGCTTATTTTAGCAAAACAGCACGTTTTGAGTTTTTAATCTGCGTTTAAACGCGTAAAATGGCAGAAACCACTTCAAATTTTTATTATTCGTTTTTATTACCGTATTTGAACGATTTCCCAACGATGTAAAATGCTTGAAACGACACCTGGCGCTCGCTACATTTTGAGCTTAATCTGTGGTGTTTTACCCGCGTAAAAGAGCATAAAACGACGAAGTTTTTATTATTCGTTTTTATTATCATTGCTTCTATTTGAACGATTTCAACGATCTAAAATGCTTGAAAATGTTTATTTCCAGCAAAACAGCACGTTTTGAGTTTAATCTGCGCGTTTTAACGCGTAAAACAGCATAAAACGACGAATTTTTATTATCGTTTTCGTCAATATTGCGTCTATTGAACGTAGATTTCAACGATCTGTGTCGCTTGAAAAATGCTTATTTTAGCAAAACAGCACGTTTTGAGCTTTTTATTCTGCGTTTTAACGCGTGAAACAGCATAAAACGACAAAAATTTTATTATCTTGTTTTATATTTTTATTGCGTCTATTTGAACGATTTCGTGATCTAAAATGCTTGAAATGCTTATTTTATAAAAAACAGCACGTTTTGAGCTTTTTAATCTGCGTTTTAACGCGTAAAACAAAGCATAAAAACGACGAATTTTTTATTATTCGTTTTTATTAATATTGCTTCTATTTGAACGATTTCAACGATCTAAAATGCTTGAAAATGCTTATTTTAGCAAAACAGCACGTTTGAGCTTTAATCTGCGTTTTAACGCGTAAAACAGCATAAAACGACAAATTTTTATTATTCGTTTTTATTAATATTGCGTCTATTTGAACGATTTCAACGATCTAAAATGCTTGAAAATGCTTATTTTAGCAAAACAGCACGTTTTGAGCTTTAATCTGCGTTTTAACGCGCAAAACAGCATAAAAACGATGAATTTTTATTATTCGTTTTTATTATTGCTTCTATTTGAACGATTTCAACGATATAAAATGCTTGAAAATGCTTATTTTAGCAAAACAGCACGTTTTGAGCTTTAATCTGCGTTTTAACGCGTAAACAGCATAAAAACGACGAATTTTTTATTATTCGATTTTATTATTATTGCTTCTATTTGAACGATTTCAACGATCTAAAATACTTGAAAATGCTTATTTTAGCAAAACAGCACGTTTTGAGCTTTAATCTGCGTTTTAACGCGTAAAACAGCATAAAACGACGAATTTTTTTACATTATTCGTTTTATTAATATTGCTTCTATTTGAACGATTTCAACGATCTAAAATGCTTGAAAATGATTATTTTAGCAAAACAGCACACATTTTGAGCTTTAATCTGCGTTTTAACGCGTAAACAGCATAAAACGACGAAGTTTTATTATTCGTTTTTATTAATATTGCTTCTATTTGAACGATTTCAACGACGCAAAATGCTTGAAATGCTTACTGCAGCAAAACAGCACGTTTTGAGCTTTAATCTGCGTTTTAACGCGTAAAACAGCATAAAAACGACGAATTTTTATTATTCTGTTTTTATTAATATTGCTTCCATTTAACGATTTCAACGATCTAAAATGCTTGAAAATGCTTATTTTAGCAAAACAGCACGTTTTGAGCTTTATTCTGCGTTTCACGCAAAACAGCATAAAAACGACGAAGTTTTTATTATTCGTTTTATTAATATTGCGTCTATTTGAACGATTTAACGATCTAAAATGCTTGAAAATGTTTATTTTAGCAAAAATAGCACGTTTTGAGCTTTAATCTGCGTTTTAACGCGTAAAACAACATAAAACGACGAAGTTTGTAATATTCGTTTTTATTAATATTGCGTCTATTTGAACGATTTCAACGATCTAAAATGCTGAAAATGCTTATTTTAGCAAAAACAGCACGTTTTGAGCTTTTATTCTGCGTTTTAACAAGTGTGTAAAAACAACAGCATAAAAAAAAACGACAAAAATTTTTATTATTCGTTTTTATTTTTATTGCGTCTATTTGAACGATTTCAACGATCTAAAATGCTTGAAAATGCTTATTTTAGCAAAAACAGCACGTTTTGAGTTTTAATCTGCGTCTAACGTAAACATGCGCGACGAATTTTTTATTATTCGTTTTATTAATATTGCGTCTATTTGAACGATTTCCCAACGATCTAAAATGCTTGAAAAATGCTTATTTTAAACAGCACGTTTTGAGTTTTAATCTGCGTTTTAACGCGTAAAACCCCAAAAAAACGACGAATTTTTTTTTTATTGTTTTTATTAATATTGCTTCTATTTGAACGATTTCAACGATCTAAAATGCTTGAAAATCATTTTAGAAAAACAGCACTTTTTGAGTTTTAATTGCTTTTTAACGCGAAAAACAGCATAAAAGAAAATTTTTTTATTCGTTTTTTTTTAAATTTTGGGTTTCATTTGAACGTTTAAACATCTAAAATGCAAAAAATGCTTATTTTAGCAAAACAGCACGTTTTGATTTTTAATCTGCGTTTAACGCGTAAAACGCATAAAACGCAAAATTTTTTATTATTCGTTTTTATTTATTGCTTCATTTGAACGATTTAAACATTAAAATGTTGAAAATCTTATTTTAGAAAAACAGCACTTTTTTGAGTTTTAACTGGTTTTAACGCGAAAAAGAAAAAACGACAATTTTTATTTTTCGTTTTTTTTTATTTCTATTTGAACGATTTAACGATCTAAAATTGGCTTATTTTAGCAAAACACCCGTTTTGAGAAATCTGCTTTTTAACGCGAAAAAAGAAAAAAAAACGACAAATTTTTTTATTTTTCGTTTTATTAATATTGCCTATTTAACGATTTCAACGTTAAAAATGCTTGAAAATCTTATTTTACAAAACAGCACGTTTTGAGTTTAATCTGCGTTTTAACGCGTAAAACACATTAAAAAACGACTTTTTTTATTATTCGTTTTTTATTAATTTGTTTCTATTTGAAACGATTTCAACGATCTAAAATACTTGAAAATGCTTATTTTAGCAAAACAGCACGTTTTGAGTTTAATCTGCGTTTTAACGTAAAACACATAAAACGACGAATTTTTATTATTCGGTTTTTATTAAATTGCTTCATTTAAACGGATTTCAACGATCTAAAATGCTTGAAAATGATTATTTTAGCAAACAGCAATTTTGAGTTTAATCTGCGTTTTAACGCTAAAACAGCATAAAATCGCAAGTTTTATTATTTTTTTTATTACTATTCTTCTATTTAAAACGATTTCAACGATCTAAAATGCTTGAAAATGCTTTTTTTAGCAAAACAGCACGTTTTGAGCTTTAATCTGCTTTTTAACGCGTAAACAGCATAAAACGACGAATTTAATCGTTTTTATTAATATTGCTTCTATTTGAACGTTTTCTCGATCTAAAATGCTAAAATTATTTTAGCAAAACAGCCGTTTTGAGCTTTAATCTGGTTTTAACGCGTAAAAACAGCATAAAACGACGATTTTTATTACGTTTTTATATTGCGTCTATTTGAACGATTTCAACGATCAAAATGCTTGAAAATGTTTTTATTTTAGCAAAACAGCACTTTTGAGTTTAATCTGCGTTTTAACGCGTAAAACAGCATAAAATGACGAATTTTTATTATTCGTTTTTATTAATAGTTCATTAAAAACGATTTCAACGATCTAAAATGCTTGAAAATCTTTTTGCTAAAAAAAGTTTTGAGTTTAATCCGTTTAAGCGTAAAACAGCATAAAACGACGAATTTTTTTATTATTCTTTTTTTATTAATATTGCTTCTATTTAACGATTTCAAAATTAAAGTTTTTTAGCAAAACACCCAAATTTTGACCTTTTAATCTAGTTTTAACGCGAAAAAATTTAACATAAAACGACGAATTTTTATTATTCTTTTTTATTAATATTTCGTCTATTTGAACGATTTCAAGGGATCTAAAATGCTTGAAAATGCTTATTTTTCCAAAAACAGCACGTTTTGAGCTTTATTCTGCGTTTTAACCGTAAAAAAGCATAAAATGACAAAATTTTTATTATTCGTTTTATATTTTATTGCGTCTATTTGAACGATTTCAACGATCTAAAATGCTTGAAAATGTTATTTTAAAAAGCACGTTTTCTTTAATCTGCGTTTTACGTAAAACAGCAAAAAACGACGAATTTTTATTATTCGTTTTTTTATATTGCGTCTATTTGAACGATTTCAACGATCAAATGCGAAATGCTTTTTAGCAAAAACCCGTTTTGATTTTTTAACCCTTTTTAAAAAAAGCAAAAAAAACGACGAATTTTTATTATT
>NW_027048512.1:0-9078 GCF_025399875.1 Dalotia coriaria | reverse complement strand
TTTTACAATCTGCGTTTAACGCAAAACCATAAAACGAAAATTTTTTTATTCGTTTTTATTAATATTTTTTCTAACGATTTAACGATCTAAATGCTTGAAAATGCTGATTTTAGCAAAACAGCACGTTTTGAGTTTAATCTGCGTTTTAACGCGTAAAACCGCATAAAACGACGAAATTTTTATTATCTTTTATTAATATTGTTTATTTGAACGATTTCAACGATCTAAAATGCTTGAAAATGCTTTTAGCAAAACAGCACGTTTTGAGTTTATTCTGCGTTTTAAGCAAAACAGCATAAAAACGACGAAATTTTTATTATTCGTTTTATTTTATTGCTCTATTTGAACGATTTCAACGATCTAAAATGCTTGAAAATTCTTATTTTAGCAAAACAGCACGTTTGATTTAATTCGTTTTAGTAAATCACTAACGACGATTTTTATATCTTTTAATATGCTGTCTTTGAACGATTTAACGATCTAAATGCTAAAAGCTTATTAGCAAAAAGACGTTTTGTTTAATCTGTTTTAACGCTAAAACGCATAAACGACAAATTTTATTATTCGTTTTTTTAATATTGCTTCTATTTGAACGATTTCAACGATCTAAAATGCTTGAAAATGCTTATTTTAGCAAAACAGCACGTTTTGAGTTTTAATCTGCGTTTTAACGCGTAAAACAGCATAAAAACGACGAAATTTTATTATTCGTTTTTAATATTGCTTCTATTTGAACGATTTCAACGATCTAAAATGCTTGAAAATGCTTATTTTAGCAAAACAGCACGTTTTGAGCTTTAATCTGCGTTTTAACGCGTAAAACAGCATAAAAACGACGAAATTTTATTATTCGTTTTTATTAATATTGCGCTATTTGAACGATTTCAACGATCTAAAATGCTTGAAAATGCTTATTTTAGCAAAACAGCACGTTTTTGAGCTTTAATCTGCGTTTTAACGCGTAAACACATTAAAAACGACGAAATTTTTATTATTCGTTTTTATTATATTGTTCTTTTGAACGGATTTCAACGATCTCAAAAATGCTGAAAATGCTTTTATTTTAGCAAAAACAGCACGTTTTGAGCTTTCAATCTGCGTTTTAACGCGTAAAACAGCATAAAAACGACGAATTTTTATTATTCGTTTTTAATTAATATTGCGTCTATTTGAACGATTTCAACGATCTAAAATCTTGAAAATGCTTATTTTAGCAAAACAGCACGTTTTGAGCTTTAATCGCGTTTAAAAGCGTAAAACAGCATAAAAACGACGAAATTTTATTATTGTTTTATTAATATTGCTTCTATTTGAACGATTTCAACGATCTAAAATGCTTGAAAATGCTTATTTTAGCAAAACAGCACGTTTTGAGTTTTTAATCTGCGTTTTAACGCGTAAAACATCATAAAAACGACAAAATTTTTATTATTCCTTTTTTATTAATATTGCTTCTATTTGAACGATTTCAACGATCTAAAATGCTTGAAAATGCTTATTTTAGCAAAACAGCACGTTTTGAGTTTAATCTGCGTTTTAACGCGTAAAACAGCATAAAAACGACAAAATTTTTATTATTCGTTTTTATTAATATTGCTTCTATTTGAACGATTTCAACATCTAAAATGCTTGAAAATCTTATTTTAGCAAAACAGCACGTTTTGAGTTTTAATCTGCGTTTTAACGCGTAAAACAGCATAAAACGACGAAATTTTTATTATTCTTTTTTTATTAATATTGCTTCTATTTGAAGATTTCAACATCTAAAATGCTTGAAAATCTTATTTTAGCAAAACAGCACGTTTTGAGCTTTAATCTGCGTTTTAACGCGTAAAACAGCATAAAACGACGAAATTTTTATTATTCGTTTTATTAATATTGCTTCTATTTGAACGATTTCAACGATCTAAAATGCTTGAAAATGCTTATTTTAGCAAAACAGCACGTTTTGAGCTTTAATCTGCGTTTTAACGCGTAAAACAGCATAAAACGACAAATTTTTTATTATTCGTTTTTATTAATATTGCTTCTATTTGAACGATTTCAACGATCAAAAAATGCTTGAAAATGTTTATATTAGCAAAAACAGCACGTTTTGAGCTTTAATCTGCGTTTTAACGCGTAAAACAGCATAAAAACGACAAATTTTTTATTATTCGTTTTTATTAATATTGCGTCTATTTGAACGATTTCAACGATCTAAAATACTTGAAAATGCTTATTTTAGCAAAACAGCACGTTTTGAGCTTTAATCTGCGTTTTAACGCGTAAAACAGCATAAAAACGACGAATTTTTTATTATTCGTTTTTTTAATATTGCTTCTATTTGAACGATTTCAACGATCTAAAATGCTTGAAAATGCTTATTTTAGCAAAACAGCACGTTTTGAGCTTTAATCTGCGTTTTAACGCGTAAAACAGCATAAAAACGACGAAATTTTTATTATTCGTTTTTATTAATATTGCTTCTATTTGACGATTTCAACGATCTAAAATGCTTGAAAATGCTTATTTTAGCAAAACAGCACGTTTTGAGCTTTAATCTGCGTTTTAACGCGTAAAAAGCATAAAACGACGAATTTTTATTATTCGTTTTTATTAATATTGCGTCTATTTGAACGATTTCAACGATCTAAAATGCTTGAAAATGCTTATTTTAGCAAAACAGCACGTTTTGAGTTTTAATCTGCGTTTTAACGCGTAAAACAGCATAAAAACGACGAATTTTATTATTCGTTTTTATTAATATTGCTTCTTTTTGGGAACGATTTCAACGATCTAAAATGCTTGAAAATGTTTTTTTAAAAAACAGCACGTTTTGAGCTTTAATCTGCGTTTTAACGCGTAAAACAGCATAAAAACGACGAATTTTTATTATTCGTTTTTATTAATATTGCTCTATTTGAACGATTTCAACGATCTAAAATGCTTGAAAATGCTTTTTAGAAACAGCACGTTTTGAGCTTTAATCTGCGTTTTAACGCGTAAAACAGCATAAAACGACGAAATTTTTATTATTCGTTTTTATTAATATTGCTCTATTGAACGATTTCAACGATCAAAAAATGTTTTGGGAAAATGCTTATTTTAAAAACAGCATTTTGAGTTTAATCTGCGTTTTAACGCGTAAACAGCATAAAAACGACGAATTTTTTATTATTCGTTTTTTATTAATATTATTCTATTTGAACGATTTCAACGATCTAAAATCGAAAATGTTTATTTTGCAAAACAGCACGTTTGAGTTTTAATCGCGTTTTAACGCGTAAAACAGCATAAAAACGACGAATTTTTATTATTGTTTTATTAATATTGCGTCTATTTGAACGATTTCAACGATCTAAAATCTTTGAAAATGCTTATTTTACAAAACAGCACGTTTTGAGCTTTAATCTGCGTTTTAGCGTAAAACAGCATAAAACGACGAATTTTTATTATTCGTTTTATTAATATTGCTTATTTGAACGATTTCAACGATCTAAAATGCTTGAAAATGTTTATTTTAGCAAAACAGCAGTTTTTGAGTTTAATCGCGTTTTAACGGTAAAACATCATAAAACGACGAAGTATTATTCGCTTTTATTAATATTGCTTCTTTTTTGAACGATTTCAACGATCAAAAATGCTTGAAAATGTTTTTTTTAAAAGCAAAACAGCACTTTTTGGGTTTAATCTGCGTTTTAAGGCGTAAAACAGCATAAAAAACGACGAAATTTTTATTATTCGTTTTTTAAAAATTATTGCTTTCATTTGAAGGGATTTAAAACGATCTAAAATCCCAAAAAATGCTTTTTTTAAAGCAAAACAGCACGTTTTGAGTTTTAATCTGCGTTTTAACGCGAAAAACAGAAATTAAAAAAGGGACAAATTTTTTATTTTTCGTTTTTTATTAATATTGCTTCATTTGAACGTTTTAAAACGTTTAAAAAAATGCTTGAAAATTTAAAGAAAAAACAGCACGTTTTGAGCTTTAACTGCGTTTTAACGCGTAAAAAAAAAGCAAAAAAACGACAAATTTTTTTATTATTGTTTTTATTAATATTGCGTCTATTTGAACGATTTCAACGAATCAAAAATACTTAAAAATGCTTTTTTTGGAAAACAGCACTTTTTTGAGTTTAATCAGCTTTTTTAAAACGGAAAACAGCATAAAACGACAAAATTTTTTATTATTTGTTTTTAATATTGCGCCCCTATTTAAACGATTTCAACGATCTAAAATGTTTGGGGGAAATGCTTATTTTTGGAAAAACAGCAGTTTTAAAATTTTTTAAATCTGCGTTTTAACGCTTTCGATAAAAAACGACAAATTTTTTTATTATTCGTTTTTTTTAAATTATTGTTTCTTTTTTAACGTTTTTCAACAAATCAAAAAAATGTTTGAAAATGTTTTTATTTTAGCAAAACAGCACTTTTTGAGCTTTAAATCTGCGTTTTAACGGCAAACATCAAAAAAAACGACAAAATTTTTTTATTATTCCGCTTTTATTAATTTTTGTTTTTTTTATTTGAACGATTTCAACGTTTCCAAAATGCTTGAAAATGCTTTTTTAAAAGAAAAAACAGAAGTTTTGAGTTTTAATCTGCGTTTTAACGCGAAAAACAGTTAAAACGACGAATTTTTATTATTGTTTTTTTTAATATTGCTTCTATTTAAGGGTTTTCCGATTTTAAAGCTGAAAATGCTTTTTTTTTGGCAAAACAGCACGTTTTGACCCTTTAATCTGCGTTTTAACGCGAAAAACAGCATAAAAACAAATTTTTTTAATTATTCGTTTTTTTTAAATTATTGCGCCTTTTTTGAACGATTTCAACGATCAAAAATTTGGAAAATGTTTATTTTAGCAAAACAGCACGTTTTGAGTTTTAATCAGCGTTTTAACGCGAAAACAGCAAAAAAAACGAAAAAATTTTTATTATTTTTTTTTAATTAATAGGGGTCTTTTTTGAACGTGATTTAACGATCAAAAAATGTTTGGAAAAAGCTTATTTTAGCAAAACAGCACGTTTTGAGCTTTAATCTGCGTTTTAACGCGAAAAAAGGCATAAAAAGGGACGAATTTTTATTATTCCTTTTTTTTAAATTTGCCCCTTTTAAAACGATTTCAACGATCAAAAAATGTTTGGGGAAAGTTTATTTTAGAAAAACAGCACGTTTTGAGTTTTTAACCCGCGTTTTAACGCGTAAAACAGCAAAAAAAACGACGAAATTTTTATTATTCCTTTTTTACAAAATATTGCGTCTTTTTGAACGATTTCAACCATCAAAAAATGTTTGAAAACCTTTTTTTTACCCAAAAAGCCCCTTTTTGGGTTTAATCTGCGTTTTAACGCGAAAAACAGCAAAAAAAACGACAAAATTTTTTTATTACGTTTTTTATTAATATTGTTTTTTTTGAACGATTTCAACGATCAAAAATGTTTGAAAAATGCTGATTTTAGCAAAACAGCATTTTTGGTTTAATCTGCTTTTTAACGCGTAAAACCGCATAAAAACGACGAAATTTTTATTATTGTTTTATTAATATTGTTTCTATTTGAACGTTTTCCCAAGGGATCTAAAATGCTTGAAAATGTTATTTTAGAAAAAACAGCACTTTTTGGTTTTATTCTGCTTTTTGGGCGAAAAAACAGCAAAAAAAAACGACGAAATTTTTATTATTCTTTTTTTTATTTTTATTGCGTCTATTTGAACGTTTTCCCCAACGATCTAAAATGCTTGAAAATTTTTTTTTAGCAAAACAGCACTTTTTGAGCAACCTGCGTTTTAACGCGTAAATCAGCATAAAACGAAAAATTTTTTATTATTCTTTTTTTAATTATTGCGTCTATTTGAACGATTTCAACGATCAAAAAGTTTTTGAAAATGTTTATTTCAGAAAAAACAGCACGTTTTGATTTTAATCTGCGTTTTAACGGGGTAAAACAGCTTTAAAACGACGAAATTTTTATTATTGTTTTTTTTAAATATTGCCAAAAAGGGATTTCAACGATCAAAAAATGCTTGAAAATGCTTATTTTGGGCACGTTTTGAGTTTAAACCCCTTTTTTTAAACCGGTAAAAAAAAAACGAAAAATTTTTTTATTATTCGTTTTTTAATATTGTTTCTTTTTTAAATTTTCCAACGATCTAAAAGGGAAAAAATCCCAATTTTTGAAAAACAGCACGTTTTGAGCTTTAATCTGCTTTTTAACGCGAAAAAACAGCAAAAAAACGACAAAATTTTTTATTATTTTTTTTTTATTAATATTGCGTCTATTTAAACCCGATTTCAACGATTAAAATGTTTGAAAATGCTTATTTTAGCAAAAAACCCAAGTTTTATTTTAATCTGCGTTTTAACGCGAAAAAAACAGCTTTAAAAAACGACAAATTTTTTTATTATTCTTTTTTATTATTTGTTTCTATTTGGAAAGGGTTTTGATTAAAAATGTTTAAAAAATCCCTTATTTTAGAAAAAACAGCACTTTTTGAGTTTTAATCTGCGTTTTAACGCGAAAAACAGCATAAAACCAAAATTTTTTTTATTATTCTTTTTTAAATTATTGCGTCTTTTTTTAAAACGATTTCAACGATCTAAAATACTTGAAAATGTTTTTATTTTAGCAAAACAGCACGTTTTGAGTTTAACCCGGTTTTTAAAAAGCGAAAAAACAGCATAAAACGACAAAAATTTTTTATTATTTTTTTTTTTAAATTATTGCCCTTTTTAAACGATTTCAACGATCAAAAAATGCTTGAAAATCCCCCTTTTTTTAGAAAAACAGCACGTTTTGATTTTAATCTGCGTTTTAAGGGCGAAAAACAGCAACGACGCATTTTTTTTTATTCGTTTTTATTAATATTTTCTATTTGAACGATTTCAACGATCTAAAATGTTTTTGAAAATGCTTATTTTAGAAAAAAACAGCACGTTTTGAGTTTTTAATCTGCGTTTTAACGCTTTTCCCAATAAAAGAGGGTTTTTATTATTCGCTTTTTATTAATATTGCTTCTATTTGAACGTTTTCCCCAAAGATTTTGCTTGAAAAGGGTTTATTTTAGAAAAAACAGCACGTTTTGGTTTTAATTCGTTTTAAGGGTAAAAAAAAAAAACGACAAATTTTTTTTTTATTCGTTTTTTTTAAATTTATTGGCCCATTTTGCGATTTCAACGATCAAAAAAATGTTTAAAAAATGCTTTTTTACAAAACAGCACTTTTTTATTTAATCTGCGTTTTAACGCGAAAACAGCAAAAAAACGACAAAATTTTTTATTATTCTTTTTTTATTAATATTGCGTCTATTTAAAAGGTTTTAAAATACCCCAAAATGCTTGAAAATTTTTTTTTAGAAAAAAACAGCACTTTTTATTTTAATCGGTTTTTAACGCGAAAAAACAGCAAAAAAAACGACGAAATTTTTATTATTCTTTTTTATTAATATTGCTTCTTTTTGGGAACGTTTTCCCCAACGATCTAAAATGCTTGAAAATGTTTATTTTAGAAAAAACAGCACGTTTTGATTTTTAATCTGCGTTTTAACGCGTAAAACAGCAAAAAAACGACAATTTTTTTTATTATTCGTTTTTTTTAAATTTGTTTTATTTAAAACGATTTCAAGGGATTAAAAAATGCTTGAAAATGCTTATATTTTAAAAAAACACCCTTTTTGATTTAATCTGCGTTTTAACGCGTAAACAGCAAAAAAACGACGAATTTTTATTATTCTTTTTTATTAATATTGCGTCTATTTGAACGATTTCAACGATCAAAAAATATTGAAAATGCTTATTTTAGAAAAAACGGGCACGTCTTGAGCTTTAACCGCGTTTTAACGCGTAAAACAGCATAAAACGACGAAATTTTTAATTGTTTTTTTTTATTGCGTCTATTTGAAGTTTTCAAAGGGAAAAAAAAGTTTGAAAATTTTTTTAAAAAAAGTTTTGAGTTTTTTAACGGTTTTAACGGTAAAAAAGCATAAAAGACGAATTTTATTATTCGTTTTTTATTAATATTGTTTATTTAACGTATTTAACGATCTTAAAATGTTTGAAAATTATTTTAAGCAAACAGCAGTTTGAGCTTTAATTGCGTTTTAAGGGTAAAACAATAAAAACGACGAATTTTTATTATTCGTTTTTATTAATTCGTCTATTTGAACGAATTTCAAGATTTAAAAATGCTTGAAAGCATTAAGCAAAACAGCATTTTAGTTTATTCTGTTTTACTAAAACAGATAAAAACGAATAATAATATTTATTTTTCGTCTATTTAACGTTTCAACGTCTAAAATGCTTAAAATGCTTATTTTAGCAAAACAGCATGTTTTGAGTTTTAATCTGCGTTTTAACGCGTAAAAAGCATAAAACGACGAATTTTTTATTATTCTTTTTATTTTATTGCGTTTATTTGAACGATTTCAACGATCTAAAAGCTAAAATGTTTTATTTTAGCAAACAGCACGTTTGTTAATCTGCGTTTTAAGCGTAAAAAGCATAAAAACGACAATTTTTATTATCGTTTTTATTAATATTGCCCTTTTTGAACGATTCAACGTCTAAAATGCCTGAAAATGCTTATTTTGCAAAACAGCATTTTGAGCTTTAATCTGCTTTTAACGCGAAAAAACACAAAAAACGACGAATTTTTTTATTATTCTTTTTTATTAAAAAAAAAAACGTTTTTAACTTTTTTAAAATGTTTTTTTTAAGAAAACAATTTTTTGAAAATCTTTTAAAAAAAGCAAAAAGGTTTTTTTTTTTCGTTTTTTATTTTATTTTTTTTAAAAACGAAAATTTTAAAATCTTAAAATTTTTTTTTTAAAAACAAATTTTTTTAAGGGTTTTAAGCAAAACAGAAAAAACGCAAATTTTTATTTTCCCTTTTAAAAAAAATTTTTTTTAAAAAATTTCCGTTTAAAATTTGGAAATTTAATTTAGAAAAAAGCAAAGTTTTAGAACGCGTTTTAAGGGTTTTAAAAAAAATTTAACCTTTTTTTTTTTTTTTTTTTCATTTAACGATTAAAATCAAAAAGCGAAAAAATTTTAAAAATTTTTTTTTAACGCGTTTTAAAAAAAGCATAAAACGAAAAAATTT
>NW_027048511.1:0-9080 GCF_025399875.1 Dalotia coriaria | reverse complement strand
TTTTCCCTTCGTTCAAAAAAAAAAAAAAGGACGCCAAAATATTAATAAAAACGAATTAATAAAAATTTCCTCGTTTTTTATCTGTTTTACGCGTTAAAACGCTAATTAAACTTTCAAACGTGCTGTTTTGCTAAAATAAAAGCATTTTCAAGCATTTTAGATCGTAAATCGTTAATAAGCAATAATAAAACAATATAAAAATTCGTCGTTTTTATGCTGTTTAGCGTAAAACGCAGATTAAACAACGTGCTGTTTTGCTAAATAGCATTTCAAGCATTTAGATGTGAAATCGTTAAATGGCAATATTAATAAAAACGATAATAAAAATTCGTCTTTTTATGCTGTTTTACGCGTTAAAACGCAGATTAAAACTCAAAACGTGCTGTTTGCTAAAATAGCATTTTCAAGCATTTTAGATCGTTGAAATCGTTCAAATAGAGCAATATTAATAAAAACGATAATAAAAATTTCGTCGTTTTATGCTGTTTTACGCGTTAAAACGCAGATTAAACTCAAAACGTGCTGTTTTTGCTAAATAAGCATTTTCAAGCATTTTAGATTTGAAATCGTTCAAATAGAGCAATATTAATAAAAACGAATAATAAAATTTGTCGTTTTATGCTGTTTTACGCGTTAAAACGCGATTAAAACTAAAACGTGCTGTTTTGCTAAAATAAGCATTTTCAAGCATTTTAGATCGTTGAAATCGTTAAATGAGCAATATTAATAAAAACAATAATAAAAAATTCGTCGTTTTATGCTGTTTTTGCGTAAAACGCAGATTAAAACTCAAAGTGCTGTTTTGCTAAATAAGCATTTTCAAGCATTTTAGATGTTGAAATCGTTCAAATAGACGCAATATTAATAAAAACGAATAATAAAAATTTCGTCGTTTTATGCTGTTTTACGCGTTAAAACGCAGATTAAAGCTCAAAACGTGCTGTTTTGCTAAAATAGCATTTTCAAGCATTTTAGATCGTTGAAATCGTTAAATAGAAGCAATATTAATAAAAACGAATAATAAAAAATTCGTCGTTTTTATGCTGTTTTACGCGTTAAACGCAGATTAAAAGCTCAAAACGTGCTGTTTTGCTAAATAAGCATTTTCAAGCATTTTAGATGTTGAAATCGTTTCAAATAGACGCAATATTAATAAAAACGAATAATAAAAATTCGTCATTTTATGCTGTTTTACGCGTTAAAACGCAGATTAAAGCTCAAAACGTGCTGTTTTGCTAAAAATAAGCATTTTCAAGCATTTTAGATCGTTGAAATCGTTAAATGAGCAATATTAATAAAAACGAATAATAAAAATTTCGTCGTTTTATGCTGTTTTCGCGTTAAAACGCAGATTAAAGCTCAAAACGTGCTGTTTTGCTAAAATAAGCATTTTCAAGCATTTTAGATCGTTGAAATCGTTCAAATAGACGAATATTAATAAAAACGAATAATAAAAATTTGTCGTTTTATGCTGTTTTACGCGTTAAAACGCAGATTAAACTCAAAACGTGCTGTTTTGCTAAAATAAGCATTTTCAAGCATTTTAGATCGTTGAAATCGTTCAAATAGACGCAATATTAATAAAAAACGAATAATAAAAAATTCGTCGTTTTATGCTGTTTTACGCGTTAAACGCAGATTAAACTCAAAACGTGCTGTTTTGCTAAAATAAGCATTTTCAAGCATTTTAGATCGTTGAAATCGTTTAAATAGAAGCAATATTAATAAAAACGAATAATAAAAATTCGTCATTTTTATGCTGTTTTACGCGTTAAAACGCAGATTAAAAGCTCAAAACGTGCTGTTTTGCTAAAATAAGCATTTTCAGCATTTTAGATCGTTGAAATCGTTCAAATAGACGCAATATTAATAAAAACGGATAATAAAAATTTCGTCTTTTTTACGTTTTTTTACGCGTTAAAACGCAGATTAAAGCTCAAACGTGCTGTTTTGTTTAAATAAGCATTTTCAAGCATTTTAGATCGTTGAAATCGTTCAAAAAAAGAAGCAATATTAATAAAAAACAAAATAAAAAAAAATTGTCTTTTTTATGTTGTTTTAGGGTTAAAACGCAGATTGTTTTCCCAAAAGGGCTGTTTTGCAAAAAATAAGATTTTAAACTTTTTTAGATCGTTGAAATCGTTCAAATAAAAGCAATATTAATAAAAAAAAAAAAAAATTTCCCCGTCGTTTTTATGCTGTTTTACGCGTTAAAACGAAAGATTCCCTAAAAAAGGGCTGTTTTTGCTAAAATAAGCATTTTCAAGCATTTTAAAAACGTTGAAATCGTTCAAATAGACGCAATATTTATAAAAACGAATAAAAAAATTTCTTTTTTTGGTTGTTTACGCAAAAACCCCTTGTTTAAAAAGCCCCAAAACGTGCTTTTTTCCCAAAATAAGCATTTTCAAGCTTTTTTGATCGTTGAAATCGTTTCAAATAGACGCAAATTAATTAAAAACGAATAATAAAAAATTCGTCGTTTTAGTTGTTTCAGGGTTAAAAACGCAGATTAAAGCTAAAAAAAAACGTGCTTTTTTGCTAAAATAAGCATTTTCGTTTTTTGATCGTTGAAATCGTTAAAAAGGGACGCAAAAAAAAATAAAAACGAATAATAAAAACCCTGTCGTTTTATGTTGTTTTACGCGTTAAAACGCAGAAAAAAAGCTAAAAACGTGTTGTTTTGCTAAAATAAGCTTTTTAACTTTTTGGGACGTTGAAATCGTTCAAAAGACGCAATATTAAAAAAAACGAATAAAAAAATTTGTTTTTTTTATGCTTTTTTTAGGGTTTAAAAACGCAGATCCCCGGAAACGTGCTGTTTTGCTAAAATAAGCATTTTCAAGCATTTTAGATCGTTGAAACCAAATAGAAGCAATATTAATAAAAACGAAAAAAAAAACCGTCTTTTTTGCGTTTTACGCGTTAAACGGGATTAAAGCTAAAAACGTGCTGTTTTGCTTATAATAAGCATTTTCAAGCATTTTAGATCGTTAAAACCGTTCAAAAAAAGGGCAAATTAAAAAAAAACGAATAAAAAAAAATTCGTCGTTTTATCCCGTTCACGCTTTAAAAACGCAGATTAAACCCCCAAAACGTGCTGTTTTGTTTGGGCATTTTAAGCATTTTAGATCGTTGAAATCGTTTAAATAAAGCAATATTAAAAAAAACGAATAAAAAAACCCCGTCTTTTTTATGCTGTTTTACGCGAAAAAACGCAGAAAAGGCTAAAAAACGTGTTGTTTTGCTAAAATAAGCTTTTTCAAGCATTTTAGATCGTTGAAATCTTCAAATAGACGAAAATATTAAAAAAAACCCTTTTAAAAAAAATTTCGTCGTTTTATGCTGTTTTACGCGAAAACGCAAAAAAAGTTTCCAAAAGGGCCGTTTTGCTAAAATAAGCATTTTCAAGCTTTTTTGGATCGTTAAAAATCGTTCAAATAGACGCAATATTAATAAAAACAAATAAAAAAAATTCGTCGTTTTTCCCTGTTTTACGCTTTAAAAAAACGCAGAAAAAACCCTTCCAAAACGTGCTGTTTTGCTAAAATAAGCATTTTCAAGCTTTTTAAATTTCGCGGGAAATCGTTCAAATAGAAGCAATAAAAAAAAACGAATAAAAAAAAATTCGTCGTTTTTAGCTTGTTTTACGTTTAAAACCCCCTGATTAAAGCTCAAAACGCTGTTTTGCTAAAATAAGATTTTCCCCATTTTAGACGTTGAAATCGTTCAAATTTAAACAATATTAATAAAAAAAAACCCCGCTTTTTTGGGTTTTTTTAAAGCAAAGGGCAGTTTTGGCCCCAAAAGGGCGTTTTCCCAAAATCAGCATTTTCGCTTTTGATCGTTGAAACCGTTCAACCGAAGTTATTAAAAAAAAAAACGAATAAAAAAAAATTTCGTCGTTTTGTCCCGGGGGTTTTCCCGCGTTAAAACGCAGTCCCCTTTAAAGGGCTGTTTTTTGCAAAAATAAGCTTTTTCCCAAGCTTTTTAAATCGGGGAAATCGTTCAAAACGCAATATTAAAAAAAACAAATAAAAAAAAAATTCGTCTTTTTTTCCCCGGTTTTACGCTTTTTAAAAACGCGTTAAACCCTAAAAACGTGTTTTGCAAAAATAAGCATTTTCAAGCTTTTTGTGATCGTTGAAATCGTGCAAATAGAAGTAAATTAAAAAAAAACGAATAATAAAAAATTCGTCGTTTTATCCCGTTTTACGCTTCGCAGTTTAAAAAGCTAAAAAAAGGGCTGTTTTGCTAAAATAAGCATTTTCCCCATTTTAGATCGTTGAAATCGTTCAAATAGAAGCTTTGTTAATAAAAACGAATAAAAAAAAATTTGTCTTTTTTTCCCTTTTTTACGGGGTTAAAAAACGCAGATTAAACCCTTCAAAACGTGCTGTTTTGCTAAAATAAGCATTTTCGCATTTTAGATCGTTGAAATCATTCAAATAGACGCATTCAAAAAAAAAAAACGAAAAATTTAAATTTCGTCGTTTTATGCTGTTTTACGCGAAAAAACGCAGAAAAAAAGCTCAAAACGTGCTGTTTTGCTAAAATAAGCATTTTCCCCTTTTTAGATCGTTGAAATCGCCCAAAAGACGCAATATTAAAAAAAACAAATAAAAAAAATTCGTCGTTTTGGCGTTTTACGCTTTAAAAACGCAGATTAAAGCTAAAAACGTGCTGTTTTCAAAAAAAAGGTTTTTCAAGCATTTTAGATCGGGGAAATTTTCCCCGTAGATCGTTGAAATCGTTCAAATAGAAGCAATATTAATAAAAACGAATAATAAAAATTTCGTCGTTTTATGCTGTTTTACGCGTTAAAACGCAGATTAAAGCTCAAAACGTGCTGTTTTGCTTAAATAAGCATTTTCAAGCATTTTAGATCGTTGAAATCGTTTAAATAGAAGCAATAAATAAAAACGAATAATAAAATTCGTCATTTTATGCTGTTTCACGCGCGTTAAAACGCAGATTAAAGCTCAAAACGTGCTGTTTTGCTAAAATAAGCATTTTCAAGCATTTTAGTCGTTGAAATCGTTCAAATAGACGCAATATTAATAAAACGAATAATAAAAATTCGTCGTTTTTATTCTGTTTTACCCGTTAAAACGCAGAATAAAGCTCAAAACGTGCTGTTTTGCAAAAATAAGCATTTTCAAGCTTTTTTAGATCGTTGAAATCGTTCAAATAGGCGCAATATTAATTAAAAACGAATAATAAAAATTCGTCGTTTTATTGTTTCACGCGTTAAAACGCAGTTTAAAAAGCTCAAAACGTGCTGTTTTTGCTAAAAATAAGCATTTTCAAGCATTTTAGATCGTTGAAACGTTTAAATAGAAGCAATATTAATAAAACGAATAATAAAAATTCGTCATTTTATGTTGTTTCACGCGTTAAAACGCAGATTATAGCTCAAAACGTGCTGTTTTGCTAAAATTAGCATTTTCAAGCATTTTAGATCGTTGAAATCGTTCAAATAGACGCAATATTAATAAAACGAATAATAAAATTTCGTCGTTTTATGTGTTTTACGCGTTAAAACGCTGATTAAACTCAAAACCTGCTGTTTTGCAAAATAAGCATTTTCAAGCATTTGATTTGAAATCGTTATGGCCATTTAAAAAACAAATAAAATAAAACGTGCTTTTTGTTTAAATAAGCATTTCAAGCTTTAGATCGTTAAATGTTGAAATAGACGCAATATTCAATTAAAACGAATATGAAAATTTCGTCGTTTAATGTGTTATTACGCTTAAAAGAAATTTAAAAAAATCGTGTTTTTTTGCTACGTTAACACTTTCAATTAAATCTAAAGTGCTTTTGCTAAATAAGCATTTTCAACTTTTAAAACTGAATATTAAAAATCAGTCGTTTTAGCTTAATAACGCGTTATAAAATCGTTAATTAATGCTGTTTTGCTAAAACAGCATTTATCCAAGCTTTTAGATCGTTGAATCGTTCAAATAGCATTTTAAATTTTAGACTGAATAATTAAAATTTCAGAGGATTTTATGCTTTTAACGAATTAAAACTTCTGATTTCTCAAAGTGCTGTTTTGCTAAAAAAGCATTTTCAAGCTTTTCAGAATTGACAATCTTGCTAAAATAAGATTATCAAAGCATTATAATAAATTCGTTTTTATGCTGTTTTAGCGTTAAAACGAAGATTAAAACTTCAAACGTTTCATGTTTTTTAAAACTGATTTCAAGATTCAAATCGTTGAAATCGTTCAAAAGACGCAATATTAATAAAACGAATAATAAAATTTCGTGAATAGACGCAATTTTACGCGTTAAAAACGATGATTAAAACTCTTGCTGTTTTTCCCGTAAAAAGTTAAATTTTCAACGGCTGTTTTGCTTAAAATAGTTGGAATAACGCAATTTTAATAATCAAATAATAAAAATTCGTATTTTAAATGCGTATTAAGTAAAACTTGTCGTTTAACTCAACGTGCTGTTTTCTAAAATAAGCATTTTCAAGCATTTTAGTCTGAAATCGTTCAAATAAGCAATATTAATTTAAACGATAATAAAATTCGTCGTTTAGACTGCAATTTAATTAAAAACGAATTTAAAGTAAAACGTGTGTTTTGCTAAATTAAGCATTTTCAAGCGTTTTAGATCGTTAAAATCGTTCAATAGAGCTAATATAAATTAAGAATAATAAAAATTTCAGTCGTTTTATGTGTTTTACCGTTAAAACGCAATAAAATAAAACGTGCTGTTTTGCTTAATAGCTTTTCAAAGCATTTTAGATCGTTGATGTTTTAAATAGAAGCAATATTAATTAAAACGAATAATAAATCGTTTATGCTGTTCACGATTAAAACGCAATTATAGCTCAAAACGTGCTGTTTTGCTAAAATAAGCATTTTCAAGCATTTTAGATCGTTGAAATCGTTCAAATGACGCAATATTAATAAAAACGAATAATAAAAATTTCGTGGATTTTATGTGTTTACGCGTTAAAACGCTGATTAAAGCTCAAAACGTGCTGTTTTGCTAAAATAGCATTTTCAAGCATTTTAGATCGTTGAAATCTTGAAATAGACGCAATATTAATAAAAACGAATAATAAAAATTTCGTCGTTTTTATGCTGTTTTACGCGTTAAAACGCAGATTAAAAGCTCAAAACGTGCTGTTTTGCTAAAATAAGCATTTTCAGCATTTTAGATTGTTGAAATCGTTCAAATAGAAGCAATATTAATAAAAAACGAATAATAAAAATTATTTGTCGTTTTATGCTGTTTTACGCGTTAAAACGCAGATTAAACTCAAAACGTGCTGTTTTGCTAAAATAAGATTTCAACATTTTAGATCGTTGAAATCATTCAAATAGACGCAATTAAAATAAAAACGAATAATAAAAATTTGTCGTTTTTATGCTGTTTTACGCGTTAAAACGCAGAATAAAAGCTCAAAACGTGCTGTTTTGCTAAAATAAGCATTTTCAAGCATTTTAGATCGTTGAAATCGTTCAAATAGACGCAATATTAATAAAAACAAATAATAAAAAATTCGTCGTTTTATGCTGTTTTACGCGTTAAAACGCAGATTAAAACTCAAAACGTGCTGTTTTGCTAAAATAAGCATTTTCAAGCATTTTAGATCGTTGAAATCGTTCAAATAGAAGCAATATTAATAAAAACGATAATAAAATTCGTCGTTTTATGCTGTTTTACGCGTTAAAACGCAGATTAAAAGCTCAAAGCGTGCTGTTTTTGCTAAAATAAGCATTTTCAAGCAGTTTAGATTTTTGAAATCGTTCAAATAGAAGCAATCTTAATAAAAATGAATAATAAAAATTTGTCGTTTTTATGTGTTTTACGCGTTAAAACGCAGATTAAACTCAAAACGTGCTGTTTTGCTAAAATAAGCATTTTCAAGCATTTTCGATCGTTGAAATCATTCAAATAGACGCAATCAAAATAAAAACGAATAATAAAAATTTCGTCGTTTTATGCTGTTTTACGCGTTAAAACGCAGAATAAAGCTCAAAACGTGCTGTTTTGCTAAAATAAGCATTTTCAAGCATTTTAGATCGTTGAAATCGTTCAAATAGACGCAATATTAATAAAAACAAATAATAAAAAAATTAGTCGTTTTTATGCTGTTTTACGCGTTAAAACGCAGATTAAAACTCAAACGTGCTGTTTTGCTAAAATAAGCATTTTCAAGCATTTTAGATCGTTGAAATCGTTCAAATAGAAGCAATATTAATAAAAAACGAATATAAAAATTCGTCGTTTTATGCTGTTTTACGCGTTAAAACGCAGATTAAAGCTCAAAACGTGCTGTTTTGCTAAAATAAGCATTTTCAAGCATTTTAGATCGTTGAAATCGATCAAATAGAAGCAATATTAATAAAAACGAATAAAAAAAATTCGTCGTTTTATGCTGTTTACCGTTAAAACGCAGATTAAAGCTCAAAACGTGCTGTTTTGCTAAAATAAGCATTTTCAAGCATTTTAGAACGTTGAAATCGTTCAAATAGACGCATATTAATAAAAACGAATAATAAAATTTCGTCGTTTTATGCTGTTTTACGCGTTAAAACGCTGATTAAAGCTCAAAACGTGCTGTTTTGCTAAAATAAGCATTTTCAAGCATTTTAGATCGTTGAAATCGTTCAAATAGACGCAATATTAATAAAAACGAATAATAAAAATTCGTCGTTTTTATTCTGTTTTACCCGTTAAAACGCAGAATAAAAGCTCAAAACGTGCTTTTTTGCTAAAATAAGCATTTTCAAGCATTTTAGATCGTTGAAATCGTTCAAATAGACGCAATATTAATTAAAACGAATATAAAAAAATTCGTCGTTTTTATGCTGTTTCACGCGTTAAAACGCAGATTAAAGCTCAAAACGTGCTGTTTTGCTAAAATAAGCATTTTCAAGCATTTTAGATCGTTGAAATCGTTTAAATAGAAGCAATATTATAAAACGAATAATAAAAATTGCATTTTTATGCTGTTTCACGCGTTGAATTATTGCTCAAAACGTGCTGTTTTGCTAAAATAAGCATTTTCGCATTTGATCGTTAAATCGTCAAATAGACGCAAATTATCAAAAT
>NW_027048510.1:0-9085 GCF_025399875.1 Dalotia coriaria | reverse complement strand
AAAATAAGCATTTTCAAGCATTTTAGTTTTAAATCGTTCAAATAGACGCAATATTAAAAAAACGTAAAAAAAATTTCGTCTTTTTTTACTGTTTTACGCTTTAAAAACGCGATTAAACCAAAACGTGCTGTTTTGCTAAAATAAGCATTTTCAAGCATTTTAGATCGTTGAAATCGTTCAAATAGCAATATTAATAAAACGAATAAAAAAAAATTGTCGTTTTTATGCTTTTTACGCGTTAAAACGCAGATTAAAGCTCAAAACGTGCTGTTTTGCTAAAATAAGCATTTTCAAGCTTTTTTAGATCGTTAAAATCGTTCAAATAAGCAATATTAATAAAAACGAATAATAAAAATTTCGTCGTTTTTAGCGTTTTACGCTTTAAAAACGCGGATTGCTCAAAACGTGCTGTTTTGCTAAAATAAGCATTTTAAGATTTTAGATCGTTGAAATCGTTAAATAGAACAATATTAATAAAAGAATAATAAAAATTCGTCTTTTTATCTGTTTTACGCGTTAAAACGCAGTTTAAAAAGCTAAAAACTGCTTTTTGCTAAAATAAGCATTTTCAGCATTTTAGATCGTTGAAATCGTTCAAATAGACGCAATATTAATAAAAACGAATAATAAAAATTTCGTCTTTTTTATGCTGTTTACGCGTTAAAACGCTGATAAACTCAAAACGTGCTGTTTTGCTAAAATAAGCATTTTCAAGCATTTTGATCGTTGAAATCGTTCAAAGACGCAATATTAATAAAACGAATAATAAAAATTTCGTCGTTTTTATGCGTTTTACGCGTTAAAACGCGATTAAAGCTCAAAACGTGCTGTTTTGCTAAAATAAGCATTTTCAAGCATTTTAGATCGTTGAAATCGTTCAAATAAAAGCAAAAATTAATAAAAACGAATAAAAAAAATTTTCGTCGTTTTTATGCTGTTTTGCGTTAAAACGCTGTTTAAAAAGCTCAAAACGTCTGTTTTGCTAAAATAAGCATTTTCAAGCATTTTAGATCGTTGAAATCGTTCAAATAGACGCAATATTAATAAAAACGAAAAAAAAAAAAATTTTCGTCGTTTTATGCTGTTTTACGCGTTAAAACGCAGAAAAAAAGCTCAAAACTGCTGTTTTGCTAAAATAAGCATTTTCAAGCATTTTAGATCGTTAAAATCGTTCAAATAGAAGCAATATTAATAAAAACGAATAAAAAAAATTCGTCGTTTTTTATGCTTTTTACGCGTTAAAACGCAGTTTAAAAATCAAAACGTGCTGTTTTGTAAAAATAAGCATTTTCAAGCATTTTAGATCGTTGAAATCGTAAATAAAGCAATATTAATAAAAACGAATAAAAAATTTTCGTCTTTTATGCTGTTTTACCCCGTTAAAACGCGATTAAAGCTCAAACGTGCTGTTTGCTAAAATAAGCATTTTCAAGCTTTTTAGATCGTTGAAATCGTTCAAATAGACGCAATATTAATAAAACGAATAATAAAAATTTCGTCGTTTTTATGCTGTTTTACGCGTTAAAACGCGAAAAAAATAAACTCTTTTTGCTAAAATAAGCATTTTCGCATTTTTAGATCGTTGAAATCGTTCAAATAGAGCAATATTAATAAAAACGAATAATAAAAATTTCGTCGTTTTTATGCTGTTTTCGCGAAACGCAGATTAAAGCTCAAAACGTGCTGTTTTGTAAAATAAGCATTTTCAAGCATTTTAGATCGTTGAAATCTTTTTAAATAGAAGCAAAAATTAATAAAAACGAATAAAAAAAAATTCGTCTTTTTATGCTGTTTTACGCGTTAAAAGTTAAAGCTCAAAACGTACTGTTTTGCTAAAATAACATTTTCAAGCATTTTAGATCGTTAAAAATCGTTCAAATAGACGCAATATTAATAAAAACGAATAATAAAAATTTCGCCGTTTTTTTATGCTGTTTTACGCTTTAAAACGCAAAATTAAAAGCTCAAAACGTGCTGTTTTGCTAAAATAAGCATTTTCAGCATTTTAGATCGTTGAAATCTTTCCCTGAGCAAAAATAATAAAAACGAATAATAAAAATTCGTCGTTTTTTATGCTTTTTACGCTTTAAAACGCAGATTAAAAGCTCAAAACGTGCTGTTTTGCTAAAATAAGCATTTTCAAGCATTTTAGATCGTTGAAATCGTCAAATAACGCAATATTAATAAAAACGAATAATAAAAATTTCGTCGTTTTTATGCTGTTTACGCGTTAAACGCGATTAAACTCAAAACGTGCTGTTTTGCTAAAATAAGCATTTTCAAGCATTTAGATCGTTGAAATCGTTCAAATAGACGCAATATTAATAAAACGAATAAAAAAAAAATTCGTCGTTTTATGCTGTTTTACGCGTTAAAACGCGATTAAAGCTCAAACGTGCTGTTTTGCTAAAATAAGCATTTTCAAGCATTTTAGATCGTTGAAATCGTTCAAATAGAGCAATTTTAATAAAAACGAATAAAAAAATTTTTCGTCGTTTTTATGCTGTTTTACGCGTTAAAACGCAGATTAAACCAAACGTGCGTTTGCTAAAAAGCACAAGCATTTTAGATCGTTGAAATCTGTTAAATAAAACAATATTAATAAAAAAAAATAAATAAAAATTTCGTCTTTTTATGCTTTTTTTACGCGTTAAAACGCAGATTAAAGCTCAAAACGTGCTGTTTTGCTAAAATAAGCATTTTAAGCATTTTGATCGTTGAAATCGTTCAAATAGACGCAATATTAATAAAAACGAATAAAAAAAAATTCGTCGTTTTTGCTGTTTTTACGCGTAAAACGCAGATTAAAGCTCAAAACGTGCTGTTTTGCTAAAATAAGCATTTTCAAGCATTTTAGACCCGTTGAAATCGTTCAAATAGAAGCAAAAATTAATAAAAGAATAAAAAAAAATTCGTCGTTTTATGCTGTTTTACGCTTTAAAACGCAGATTAAAGCTCAAAACGTGCTGTTTTGTTTAAAATAAGCATTTTCAAGCATTTTAGATCGTTGAAATCGTTCAAATAGACGCAATATTAATAAAACGAATAATAAAAAATTTCGTCCGTTTTATGCTGTTTACGCGTTAAAACGCAGATTAAATTTCAAAACTTGCTTTTTTTGCTAAAATAAGCATTTTCAAGCATTTTAGATCGTTGAAATCGTTCAAATAGACGCAATAAAAATAAAAACGAATAATAAAAATTTCGTCTTTTTTATGCTGTTTTACGCTTTAAAAACGCAGATTAAAGCTCAAAACGTGCTTTTTTGCTAAAATAAGCATTTTCAAGCATTTTGATGTTAAAATCGTTCAAAATAGAGCAATATAATAAAAACGAAAAATAAAAATTTCTCGTTTTTATGCTGTTTTACGCGTTAAAACGCAGATTAAGCTCAAAACGTGCTGTTTTGCTAAAATAAGCATTTTCAAGCTTTTTTAGATCGTTAAAATTTGTTCAAATAAGCAATATTAATAAAAAGAAAAATAAAAATTTCGCCCGTTTTATGTTTGTTTTACGCGTTAAAACGCGATTAAAACTCAAAACGTGCTGTTTTGCTAAAATAAGCATTTTTAAGCTTTTTAGATCGTTGAAATCGTTCAAATAGACGCAATATTAATAAAAACGAATAAAAAAAAAATTCGTCGTTTTTATGCTGTTTTACGCGTTAAAACGCGATTAAAATCAAAACGTGCTGTTTTGCTAAAATAAGCATTTTCAAGCATTTTAGATCGTTGAAATCGTTCAAATGAACAATATTAATAAAAAGAATAATAAAAATTTCGTCGTTTTTATGCTGTTTACGCGTTAAAACGCAGATTAAAAGCTCAAAACGTGCTGTTTTGCTAAAATAAGCATTTTCAGCATTTTAGATCGTTGAAATGTTTAATAGAAGCAATATTAATAAAACGAATAATAAAAATTCGTCTTTTATGCTTTTTTACGCGTTAAAACGCAGATTAAATTTCAAAACGTGCTGTTTTGCTAAAATAAGCATTTTCAAGCATTTTAAGATCGTTGAAATCGTTCAAATAGACGCAAATTAATAAAAACGAATAATAAAATTTCGTCGTTTTTATGCTGTTTTACGCGTTAAAACGCAGATTAAAGCTTCAAAACGTGCTGTTTTGCTAAAATAAGCATTTTCAAGCATTTTAGATCGTTGAAATCGTTCAAATAGACGCAATATTAATAAAAACGGATAATAAAAATTCGTCGTTTTATGCTGTTTTACGCGTTAAAACGCAGATTAAAGCTAAAAACGTGCTGTTTTGCTAAAATAAGCATTTTCAAGCATTTTAGATCGTTGAAATCGTTCAAATAGACGCAATATAAAATAAAAACGAATAATAAAAAATCGTCGTTTTTATGCTGTTTTACGCGTTAAAACGCAGATTACAGCTCAAAACTGCTGTTTTGCTAAAATAAGCATTTTCAAGCATTTTAGATCGTTGAAATTGTTCAAATAGAAGCAATATTAATAAAAAGAATATAAAAATTTCGTCGTTTTATGCTGTTTTACGCGTTAAAACGCAGATTAAAGCTCAAAACGTGCTGTTTTGCTAAAATAAGCATTTTCAAGCATTTTTAGATCGTTGAAATCGTTCAAATAGACGCAATATTAATAAAAACGAATAATAAAAATTCGTCGTTTTATGCTGTTTTACGCGTTAAAACGCAGATTAAAGCTCAAAACGTGCTGTTTTGCTAAAATAAGCATTTTCAAAGCATTTTAGATCGTTGAAATCGTTCAAATAGAAGCATAATTAATAAAAATGAATAATAAAAATTCGTCGTTTTATGCTGTTTTACGCGTTAACACGCAGATTAAAGCTCAAAACTGCTGTTTTGCTAAAATAAGCATTTTCAAGCATTTTAGATCGTTGAAATCGTTCATATTGAAGCAAATATTAATAAAAACGAATAAAAAAAAATCGTCGTTTTATGCTGTTTTACGCGTTAAAACGCAGATTAAAACTCAAAACGTGCTGTTTTGCTAAAATAAGCATTTTCAAGCTTTTAGATCGTTGAAATCGTTCAAATAGAAGCAATATTAATAAAACGAATAATAAAAAATTCGTCGTTTTATGCTGTTTTACGCGTTAAAACGCAGATTAAATTTCAAAACGTGCTGTTTTGCTAAAATAAGCATTTTCAAGCATTTTAGATCGTTGAAATCGTTCAAATAGACGCAATAAAAATAAAACGAATAATAAGAATTTCGTCGTTTTTATGTACGTTTTACGCGTTAAAACGCAGATTAAAGCTCAAAACGTGCTGTTTTGCTAAAATAAGCATTTTCAAGCATTTTAGATTGTTAAAATCGTTCAAATAGAAGCAATTTAATAAAAACGAATAATATAAAATTCTTCGTTTTATGCTTTTTACGCGTTAAAACGCAGATTAAAGCTCAAAACGTGCTGTTTTGCTAAAAATAAGCATTTTCAAGCATTTTAGATCGTTGAAATCGTTCAAATAGACGCAATAAAAATAAAAACGAATAATAAAATGTTGTCGTTTTATGCTGTTTTACGCGTTAAAACGCAGAATAAAAGCCTCAAAACGTGCTGTTTTGCTAAATAAGCATTTTCAAGCATTTTAGACCGTTGAAATCGTTCAAACAGACGCAATATTAAAAAAAACGAATAATAAAAAATTCGTCGTTTTATGTTTTTTTACGCTTTAAAAACGCAGATTATACCCCCAAAAAACGGCTGTTTTCCCAAAAATAAGCTTTTTCCAAATTTTAGATCGGAAATCTTTCCGGGAAGCAAAAATAAAAAAAACGAATAATAAAAATTTCTTTCGTTTTTATGTTGTTTTACGCTTTAAAAAAGGGGGGGATTGTCCCCCAAACGTCCCTGTTTTGCTAAAAAAAAGCATTTTCGTTTTAGATCGTTAAAAATCGTTCAAAAGAAGAATTTTAAAAAAAACCAAATAAAAAAACCCCGTCGTTTTATTTTTTTTACGCAAAGAAATTTAAACCCCTTTCAAACGTGCTGTTTGGCTAAAATAAGCATTTTTTAAAGATTTTAGATCGATGAAATCTTAAAAAGGGAAGCAAATATTAAAAAAAAACGAAAATAAAAAAAAATTGTCTTTTTTATGTTTTTACGCTTTAAAAAACGCGTTTTAAAACCCCTAAAAACGGCAAATTTTGCTAAAATAAGCATTTGAAGCTTTTTGACTTTTTAAACCGTTCAAATAGACGAAATTAATAAAAAACGAATAATAAAAATTTCGCCGTTTTACCCTGTTTTACGCTTTAAAAAACGTTGATAAAAGCTAAAAAACGGGGGCTGTTTTGCTAAAAACTTTTTGAAGCATTTTAGACCTTTGGGAAATCCCAAATAGACGCAATATTAAAAAAAAACGAATAAAAAAAAAATTCGTCTTTTTTATGCTGTTTTACGCTTTAAAAAACGCAGTTTAAAAACCCTCAAAACGTGCTGTTTTTAAAATAAGCATTTTCAAGTTTTTAGATCGTTAAAAATCGTTCAAAAAAATTTTTTAAAAATTAAAAAAAACGAATAATAAAAAATTCGTTTTTTTTCCCGTTTTAGGGTTAAAAAACGCAGTTTAAAAACCCCTTTTAAACGTGCTGTTTTCCCAAAAAAAAGATTTTCAAGCAATTTGGGTCGTTGAAATGTTCAAATAAAAATATTAAAAAAAACGAATAAAAAAAATTCGTCTTTTTTGTTGTTTTACGCGAAAAAACCGCAGTTTAAAAACCCAAAGGGCTTTTTTGCAAAAATAAGCATTTTCAAGCTTTTTCCGTTGAAATCGTTCAAAAGAAGAAATTTAAAAAAAAACAAATAAAAAAAATTTCGTCGTTTTATGTTGTTTTACGCGTTAAAAACGCAGATTCCAAAAACGTTTTTTTAAAAAAACATTTTCGGCTTTTTTGGATCGTTGAAATCGTTCAAATAGACGCAATATTAAAAAAAAAAACGAATAATAAAAATTTCGGCCGTTTTATGGGGTTTTAGGGTTAAAACGCTGATAAAATAAAACGTGCTTTTTTTCCAAAAAAATAAGCTTTTTCCCCTTTTTTAGATCTTTGGGAAATGTTCAAAAGGGACCCCAAATTAATAAAAAAAACGATTAAAAAAATTGTCGTTTTTATTGTTTTACGCGTTAAAACGCAGATTACAGCTAAAAAAAAGGGCCGTTTTGCTAAAATAAGCTTTTTCAAGCTTTTTTAGATCGTTGAAATCGTTCAAAAGACGCAATATTAATAAAAAACGAATAAAAAAAAATTTCGCCGTTTTATTTTTTTTACGCGAAAAACGCAGTTTAAAAAGCTCAAAAGGGCTTTTTTCCAAAAATAAGTTTTTTCGTATTTGATCGTTAAAACGTTCAAAAGACGCAATAAAAAAAAAAAACGAATAATAAAAATTCGTCGTTTTATGTTTTTTTTACCGCGTTAAACGCAATTGTAAAAAACGGCTGTTTTTAAAATAAGCTTTTTTCGCATTTTAGATCGGGGAAATCGTTAAAAAGGGACGCATTATTAAAAAAAACGAATAAAAAAAAAATCGTCGTTTTTTATGCTGTTTTACGCTTTAAAAACCCCAGATTACACCCTAAAAAGGGCTGTTTTGCTAAAAAAAAAGATTTTCCCCATTTTAGATCGCTGAAATCTTTCCCAAAGAAGAATAAATAAAAAACGAATAATGTCCCCCGTCGTTTTATGCTTTTTTACGCGTTAAAACGCAGATTAAAGCTAAAAACGTGCTGTTTTGCTAAAATAAGCATTTTCAAGCTTTTTGGATCGTTGAAATCTTTCCCCAAAAGACGCAATATTAAAAAAAAACGAAAAAGAAAACCCGTCGTTTTTGCTGTTTTACGCGTTAAAACGCAGAAAAAGCTAAAAACGGCGGGGTTTTCCCAAAAAAATAAGCTTTTTCGCTTTTGATCGGGGAAATCGTTCAAATGGGAAGAATTTATTAATAAAAAATGAATAAAAAAAAAATTCCCTTTTCGTTTTATCCCTTTTTTTACGCGAAACACGCAGAAAAGCCTCAAAACGTGCTTTTTTCCAAAAAATAAGCTTTTTTAAAAGCTTTTTTAGATCGTTGAAATCGTTCAAAAAAAAATTTTAAAAAAAAAACGAATAAAAAAAAATTTTTTCGTTTTAGGGTTTTTTTTACGCGTTAAAACGCGTTTAAAAAGCTCAAAAGGGTTTGTTTTGCAAAAATAAACTTTTTTTCGCATTTATTCCCCGAAATCGTTCAAATAGACGCAATATTAATAAAAACGAATAATTTAAAAACGTTTTTTCCCGTTTTCCGGGGCAAAACGCGGGATTACAGCCCCCAAAACGTGCTGTTTTGCTAAAATAAGACCAAGCATTTTAGATCGTTGAAACCGTTCAAATAGAAGCAATATTAAAAAAAACGAATAAAAAAATTTTCCGCCGTTTTATGCTGTTTTACGCTTTAAAAAACGCGTTTAAAAAGCTCAAACGGCTGTTTTGTTTAAAATAAGCATTTTCAAGCATTTTAGATCGTTAAATCTTTCCCCCAAAAAAGGGCCATTAAAAAAAAACGAATAATAAAAAAATTCGTCGTTTTATGCTGTTTTACGCGTTAAAACGCAGATTAAAAGCTCAAAACGTGCTGTTTTGCAAAAAAATAAGCATTTTCGGCATTTTAGATCGGGGAAATCGTTAAAAAGGGCAAATTTAAAAACGAATAAAAAAAAAATCGTCGTTTTATGCTGTTTTAGGGTTAAAACGCAGTTTTAAACCCTCAAAACGTGCTGTTTTGCTAAAATAAGCATTTTCCCCTTTTTTAGATCGTTGAAATCTTTTTAAATAGAAGCAAATTAAAAAAAAGGGAATAAAAAAAAATTGGGTCTTTTTTATGTTGTTTTACGCGTTTAAACGCAGATTCCCTCAAAACGTGCTGTTTTCCCAAAATAAGCATTTTCAAGCATTTTAGATCGTTGAAATCGTTCAAATAGACGCAATATTAAAAAAAAAAGGGAATAATAAAATTGTCTTTTTTATGTTGTTTTAGGGTTAAAAACGCGAAAAACCCAAAAACGTGCTTTTTTGCCAAAAAGCTTTTTCAAGCATTTTAGA
>NW_027048509.1:0-9087 GCF_025399875.1 Dalotia coriaria | reverse complement strand
CAATATTAATAAAAACGAATAATAAAAATTCGTCTTTTTTATGCTGTTTTAGGGTTAAAAAAACGCAGTTTAAAAATAAAACGTGCTGTTTTGCAAAATTAAAAGCATTTTCAAGCTTTTTTAGATCGTTGAAATCTTTTCAAATAAACAATATTAAAAAAAAACGAATAATAAAATTTCGTCTTTTTTTTATGCTTTTTTTAGGCTTTAAAAAACGCGAGAAAAAGAAAAAACGTGCTGTTTTTCCCCAAAATAAAAAAAGAAATTTTAGACCCGTTGAAACCCTTTTCAAATAGACGCAATATTAATAAAAACGAATAAAAAAAATTTCGTCTTTTTTATGCTGACGGGGTTAAAACGCAGTTTAAAAACCAAACGTGCTTTTTTTTGCTAAAAAAAAGCATTTTCAAGCTTTTTTGATCGTTGAAATCGTTCAAATAGAAGCAATATTAAAAAAAAACGAATAAAAAAAATTCCCTTTTTTTGGCTGTTTTACGCTTTAAAAACGCAATTAAAGCTAAAAACATTGCTTTTTTTAAAAAAAACATTTTCAAGCATTTTGGGCCCGTTGAAATCGTTCAAATAGACGCAATATTAATAAAACGAACAATAAAAATTTCTTTTTTTATGCGGGAAACGCGTTAAAACGCTGTTTAAAAGGGCTCAAAACGTGCTTTTTTGTTTTAAAATAAGCTTTTTTCAAGCTTTTTTAGATCGTTGAAACCCCGTTCAAATAGACGCAATAATAAAAAAAAACGAATAAAAAAAAAATCGTCTTTTTTTATTTTGTTTTACGCGTTAAAACGCAAAATTAAAAAGCTCAAAACGTCTGTTTTGCTAAAATAAGCATTTTCAAGCATTTTTAGATCTTTTTTGAAAATTTCCCAAATAGACGCAATATTAATAAAAACAAATAAAAAAAATTTTCGTCTTTTTTTTATGCTTTTTTACGCGTTAAAACGCAGTTTAAAAACTAAAAAGGGCGCTGTTTTTGCTAAAAAAAGCTTTTTTCAAGCTTTTTTGGATCTTTGAAATCACAAATAGAAGCAATAAATAAAAACGAATAAAAAAAATTCGTCGTTTTTTGCTGTTTTACGCTTTAAAAAACGCAGATTAAAGCACAAAACGTGCTGTTTGGCTAAAATAAAGCATTTTCAAGCATTTTAGATCGTTGAAATCGTTCAAATAGAAGCAATATTAATAAAAACGAATAATAAAAATTTCGTCGTTTTTATGCTGTTTTACGCGTTAAAACGCAGATTAACGCTCAAAACGTGCTGTTGGCTAAAATAAGCATTTTTAAGCGTTTTAGATCGTTGAAATCGTTTTAAATAGAAGCAATATTAATAAAAACAGATAATAAAAATTCGTCATTTTTTTATGCTGTTTTACGCGTTAAAACGCAGATTAAAGCACAAAACGTGCTGTTTTGCTAAAATAAGCATTTTCAAGCATTTTAGATCGTTGAAATCGTTCAAATGACGCAATATTAATAAAAACGAATAATAAAAGAATTTCGTCGTTTTTATGCTGTTTTACGCGTTAAAACGCGAAATAAAAGCTCAAAACGTGCTGTTTTGCTTAAAATAAGCATTTTCAAGCATTTTAGATCGTTGGAATCGTTCAAATAAAGCAATATTAATAAAAAACGAATAATAAAAAATTCGTCGTTTTTATGCTGTTTTTACGCGTTAAAACGCAGATTAAAACTCAAAACGTGCTGTTGGCTAAAATAAGCATTTTCAAGCATTTTTAGATCGTTGAAATCGTTAAATAGACGCAATATTAATAAAAACGAATGGCAAAAATTCGTCGTTTTATGCTTTTGTTTTTACGCGTTAAACGCAGATTAAAGCGCAAAACGTGCTGTTTTGCCAGGCCAGCATTTTCAAGCATTTTTAGATCGTTGAAATCGTTCAAATAGAAGCAATATTAATAAAAACGTATAATAAAAATTCGTCGTTTTTTTTATGCTGTTTTGAAGCGTTAAAACGCGAAGTAAAGCTCAAAACGTGCTGTTTTGCCAAAATAGCATTTTCATTTAGATCGTTGAAATCGTTCAAATAGACGCAATATTAATAAAACGAATAATAAAAATTTCGTCGTTTTTATATGCTGTTTACGCGTTAAAACGCAGATTAAAGCTCAAAACGTGCTGTTTTGCTAAAATAAGCACATTTTCAAGCATTTTAGATCGTTGAAATCGTTCAAATAAAACAATATTAATAAAAAACGAATAATAAAAATTCGTCGTTTTATGCTGTTTCCGTTGAACGTTAAATAAAACGACGACCGGCATTTCGACATTTTGGTCGGTGGAACCAGTGGGCGCAAACGTGGCAAGCAGTGTGAAATTTCGTGAACGCTGTTTTGCGTTAAAGCGCGTTGGCTTGAAGCGTAACGAAAACAGATCGTTGAAATCGTTCAAATAGACGCAATAATAATAAAAACGATAATAAAAAAATCGTCGTTTTATGTTGTTTTACGCGTTAAAACGCAGATTAAAGCTCAAAACGTGCTGTTTTGCTAAATAAACATTTTCAAGCATTTTAGATCGTCGAAATCGCGTTCAAATAGACGCAATATTAATAAAAACAAATAATAAAAAATTCGTCGTTTTATGCTGTTTTACGCGTTAAAACGCCAGATTAAAAACTCAAAACGTGCTTTGTTTTGCTAAAATAAACATTTTCAAGCATTTTAGATCATTTCAGAAATCGTTCAAATAAAACGTAATAAAAACGAATAATAAAAAATTCGTCGTTTTATGCTGTTTTACGCGTTAAACGCAGATTAAAACTCAAAACGTGCTGTTTTTAACAAATAAGCATTTTCAAGCATTTTAGATCGTTGAAATCGTTCAAATAGACGCAATAAAAATAAAACGAATAATAAAAATTTTTGTCGTTTTATGCTGTTTTGCGTTAAAACGCAGAATAGCTCGGCAGTGCTGTTTGCTAAAATAAAGCATTTTCAAGCATTTTAGATCGTTGCTTGAAATCGACCAAAATAGACGCAATATTTATAAAAACGAATAATAAAAATTCGTCGTTTTTATGCTTGTTTTACGCGTTAAAACGCAGATTAAAACTCAAAACGTGCTGTTTTGCACAAAATAAGCATTTTCAAGCATTTTAGATCGTTGCAATCGTTCAAATAGAAGCAATATTAATAAAAACGAATAATAAAAATTCGTCGTTTTTATGCTGTTTTACGTTAAAACGCAGATTAAAGCTCAAAACGTGCTGTTTTGCTAATTAAGCATTTTCAAGCATTTTAGATCGTTGAAATCGTTTCAAATAAACAATATTAATAAAAACGAATAATAAAATTTCGTCGTTTTTATGCTGTTTTTAGGCGTTAAAAACGCAGAGTAAAGAAAATAAACGTGCTGTTTTTGCCCAAAATAAACAGCATTTTAGATCGTTGAAATCGTTCAAATAGACGCAATATTAATAAAAACGAATAATAAAAATTTCGTCGTTTTATGCTGTTTTACGCGTTAAAACGCAGATTAAGCTCAAACGTGCTGTTTTTTTGCTAAAATAAGCATTTTCAAGCATTTTGATCGTTGAAATCGTTCAAATAGAAGCAATATTAATAAAAAACGAATAATAAAATTCGTGTTTTGCCGCTGTTTTACGCGTTAAAGCGCGAATTAAAGCTCAAAGCAGTGCTGTTTAAAATAAACATTTTCAAGCATTTTAGATCGTTGAAATCGTTCAAATAGACGCAATATTAATAAAACGAACAATAAAAATTTCGTGTTTTTTATGCTGGAACACGCGTTAAAACGCTGATTAAAGCTCAAAACGTGCTGTTTTGCTTTAAAATAAGCATTTTCAAGCATTTTAGATCGTTGAAATCGTTCAAATAGACGCAATAATAATAAAAACGAATAATAAAAAAATCGTCGTTTTTATGTTGTTTTACGCGTTAAAACGCAGATTAAAGCTCAAAACGTAACTGTTTTGCTGAAATAAGCATTTTCAAGCATTTTTAGATCGTTGAAATCGTTCCAAATAGACGCAATATTAATAAAAACAAATAATAAAAATTCGTCGTTTTTATGCTGTTTTACGCGTTAAAACGCAGATTAAAGCTCAAAAAGCTGCTGTTTTTGCTAAAATAAGCATTTTCAAGCATTTTTGGAGTCGTTGAAATCACGAAATAGAAGCAATATTAATAAAAACGAATAATAAAATTCGTCGTTTTATGTGCTGTTTTACGCGTTAAAACGCAGATTAAAGCTCAAAACGTGCTGTTTTGCTAAAATAAGCATTTTCAAGCATTTTAGATCGTTGCAATCGTTCCAAATACCGAAGCAATATTAATAAAAACGAATAATAAAAAAATTCGTCGTTTTATGCTGTTTTTACGCGCGTTAAAACGCAGATTAAAGCTCAAAACGTGCTGTTTTGCTTTAAAATAAGCATTTTCAAGCATTTTATATCGTTGAAATCGTTCAAATAGAAACGTAAAAATAAAACGAATAATAAAATTTTGTCGTTTTCCTTGTTTTGCGTTAAAACGCAGAATAAAAATCAAAACGTGCTGTTTTTGCTAAAATAAGCATTTCAAGCATTTTAGATCGTTGAAATCGTTCAAATAGACGCAATATTTATAAAACGAAATGTAAAATTCGTCACGTTTTTATGCTGTTTACGCGTTAAAACGCAGATTAAAGCTCAAAACGTGCTGTTTTTGCTAAAATAAAGCATTTTCAAGCATTTTTTAGATCGTTGAAATCGTTCCAAATAGACGCAATATTAATAAAAAACGAATAATAAAAATTTCGTCGTTTTATGCTGTTTTACGCGTTAAAACGCAGATTAAAGCTCAAACGTGCTGTTTTGCTAAAATAAGCATTTTTCAAGCATTTTAGATCGTTGAAATCGTTCAAATAGACGCAATATTAATAAAAACAGCAGATGTAAAAATTTCGTCGTTTTTTTATGCTGTTTACGCGTTAAAACGCTGATTAAAGCTCAAAACGTGCTGTTTTGCTAAAATGACATTTTCAGCATTTTAGATCGTTAAATCGTTCAAATAGACGCAATATTAATAAAACGAATAATAAAAAATTTACGTCGTTTTATGCTGCATTTTTACGCGTTAAACGCAGATTAAAGCACAAAACATTAACATTTGGCTAAAATAAGCATTTTAAGCATTTTAGATCGTTGAAATCGTTCCAAAATAGAAGCAGTATTAATAAAACGAATAGCCAGAACATCGTTTTATGCTGTTTACGCGTTAAACGCAGATTAACGCTCAAAACGTGCTGTTTTGCTAAAATCAGCATTTTTAAGCGTTTTAGATCGTTGAAATCGTTTAAATACGGCAATATTATTAAAAACGAATAATAAAAATTCGTCATTTTTATGCTGTTTACGCGTTAAGAAACGCGGATTAAGCTCAAAACGTGCTGTTTTTGCTTTAAAATAAGCATTTTCAGCATTTTAGATCGTTGAAATCGTTCAAATAGACGCAATATTAATAAAAACGAATAATAGAATTTCGTCGTTTTTATGCTGTTTTACGCGTTAAAACGCAAAATAAAGCTCAAAACGTGCTGTTTTGCTAAAAATAAAGCATTTTCAAGCATTTTAGATCGTTGGAATCGTTCAAATGAGAAGCAATATTAATAAAAAACGAATAATAAAAATTCGTCGTTTTATGCTGTTTTACGCGTTAAAACGCAGATTAAAGCTCAAAACGTGCTGTTTGAAAACAAATAAGCATTTCAAGCATTTTAGATCGTTGAAATCGTTCAAATAGACGCAATATTAATAAAAACGAATAATAAAATTCGTCGTTTTTATGCTGTTTTACGCGTAAAACGCAGATTAAAGCTCAAAACGTGCTGTTTTGCTAAAATAAGCATTTCAGCATTTTAGATGTTGAAATCGTTCAAATAGAAGCAATATTAATAAAAACGTATAATAAAAATTCGTCGTTTTATGCTGTTTTAGGCGTTAAAACGCGGTAAAAGCTCAAAACGTGCTGTTTTGCCGAATAAGCATTTTCCAAACATTTTTGAATCGTTGAAATCGTTCCAAATAGACGCAATATTAATAAAACGAATAATAAAAATTTCGTCGTTTTTATGCTGTTTACGCGTTAAAACGCAGATTAAAACTCAAAACGTGCTGTTTTGCTAAAATAAGCATTTTCAAGCATTTTAGATCGTTGAAATCGTTCAAATAGACGCAATATTAATAAAAACGAATAATAAAAAATTTCGTCGTTTTTATGCTGTTTTACGCGTTAAAACGCAGATTAAAGCTCAAAACGTGCTGTTTTGCTAAAATAAACATTTTCAGCATTTTAGATCGTTGAAATCGTTCAAATAGACGCAATATTAATAAAAACGAATAATAAAAAATTTCGTCATTTTTTATGCTGTTTTACGCGTTAAAACGCTGATTAAAACTCAAAACGATACGCTGTTTTGCTAAAATAAGCATTTTCAAGCATTTTAGATCGTTGAAATCGTTCAAATAGACGCAATATTAATAAAAACGAATAATAAAATTCGTCGTTTTTATGCTGTTTTTCACGCGTTAAAACGCAGATTAAAGCACAAAACGTGCTGTTTGGCTAAAATAAGCATTTTTAAGCATTTTAGATCGTTGAAATCGTTCAAATAAAACCGTATTAATAAGGCGAATAATAAAAATTTCCGTCGTTTTATGCTGTTTTACGCGTTAAAACGCAGAGTAAAGCTCAAAACGTGCTGTTTTGCCAAAATAAACATTTTCAAGCATTTTAGATCGTTGAAATCGTTCAAATGACGCAATATTAATAAAACGAATAATTAAAATTTCGTCGTTAATCTTTTTACGCGTTAAAACGCAGATTAAAACTCAAACGTGCTGTTTTGCAAAAACGATTTTCAAGCATTTTAGATCGTTGAAATCGTTCAAATAAAATATTAATAAAAACGAATAATAAAAATTTGTCGTTTTATTGTTTTAGCGTTAAAACGCAGATTAAAAGCTCAAACGTGCTGTTTTGCTAAAATAAGCATTTTCAAGCATTTTAGATCGTTGAAATCGTTCAAATAGACGCAATATTAATAAAACAAATAAAAAAAAATTCGTCGTTTTTATGCTGTTTTACGCGTTAAAACGCAGATTAAAGCTAAAAACGTGCTGTTTTGCTAAAATAGTTTTCAAGCATTTTAGATCGTTGAAATCGTTCAAATAGAAGCAATATTAATAAAAACGAATAATAAAAAATTCGTCGTTTTATGCTGTTTTACGCGTTAAACGCAGATTAAAGCTCAAAACGTCTGTTTTGCTAAAATAAGCATTTTCAAGCATTTTAGATCGTTGCACCGTTCAAATAGAAGCAAATTAATAAAAAAACGAATAATAAAAATCGTCGTTTTATGCTGTTTTACGCGTTAAAACGCAGATTAAAGCTAAAAAGGGCTGTTTTGCTAAAATAAGCATTTTCAAGCATTTTAGATCGTTGAAATCGTTCAAATAGACGCAATAAAATAAAAAAAACGAATATAAAAATTTTGTCGTTTTATGCTTTTTTACGCGTTAAAACGCAGAATAAAGCTCAAAACGTCTGTTTTGCTAAAATAAGCATTTTCAAGCATTTTAAATCGTTGAAATCGTTCAAATAGACGCAATATTTATAAAAACGAATAATAAAAATTCGTCTTTTTTATGTTGTTTTACGCGTTAAAACGCAGATTAAAGCTCAAAACTGCTGTTTTGCTAAAATAAGCATTTTCAAGCATTTTAGATCGTTGAAATCGTTCAAAGACGCAATATTAATAAAAAGAATAATAAAAATTTCGTCGTTTTATGCTGTTTTACGCGTTAAAACGCAGATTAAAGCTCAAAACGTGCTGTTTTGCTAAAATAAGCATTTTCAAGCATTTTAGATCGTTGCAATCGTTCAAATAGAAGCAATATTAATAAAAAACGAGTAATAAAAAAGTCGTCGTTTTATGCGTTTTTACGCGTTAAAACGCAGATTAAAGCTCAAAACGTGCTGTTTTGCTAAAATAAGCATTTTCAAGCATTTTAGATCATGTTGAAATCCTTCAAATAGACGCAATATTAAAAAAACGAATAATAAAAATTTCGTCGTTTTATGCTGTTTTACGCGTTAAAACGCAGAATAAAGCTCAAACGTGCTGTTTTGCTAAAATAAGCATTTTCAAGCATTTTAGATCGTTGAAATCGTTTAAATAGAAGCAATATTAATAAAAAACGAATAATAAAAATTCGTCATTTTTATGCTTTTTTACGCGTTAAAACGCAGATTACAGCTCAAAACGTGCTGTTTTGCAAAAAATAAGCATTTCCAAGCTTTTTAGACGGAAATCATTCAAATAGAAGAATATTAATAAAAACGAATAATAAAAATTTCGCGTTTTATGCTGTTTTACGCTTTAAAAAACGCGATTAAAGCTAAAAACGTGCTGTTTTTAAAAATAAATTTTCGCTTTTTAGATCGTTGAAATGTTCAAATAGACGAAATATTAATAAAAACGAATAAAAAAAATTTCTTCGTTTTTCTGTTTTACGCTTTAAAAACGTTGATTAAGCTAAAAAACGTTGTTTTGCTAAAATAAGCATTTTCAAGCTTTTTGATCTTGAAATCGTTAAAAAGAAGCTATTAATAAAACGAAAAAAAAAAATTGTCTTTTTTTGTTTTTTACGCGTTAAAACGCGATTAAAGCTCAAAACGTGCGGGTTTGCTAAAATAAGATTTTCAAGCATTTTAGATCGTTAAAACGTTCAAATAGACGCAAAAAAAAAAAACGAATAAAAAAAATTTCTTCTTTTTTATGGTTTTAGGCGTTAAAAGGGAAATAAAGCTCAAAACGTGCTGTTTGCTAAAATAAGCTTTTTCAAGCTTTTTTGATCTTGAAATGTTCAAATAGACGCAATAAAAAAAACGAATAATAAAAATTTCGTCTTTTTATGTTTTTTACGCGTTAAAGCGATTAAAAAGCTCAAACGTGCTGTTTTGCAAATAAGCTTTTTCAAGCATTTTAGATCGTTGAAATCTTTTTAAAAATTTTAATGGAATAATAAAAAAATTCGCGTTTTAAAC
>NW_027048508.1:0-9089 GCF_025399875.1 Dalotia coriaria | reverse complement strand
GTTTAATTCGCGTTTTGACGCGTAAAACAAGCAGCAAGTAGAAACGAACAGGACGAAATTTTATTATTCGTTTTTATTATATTGCGTCTATTTGAACGATTTCAACGATCTAAAATGCTTGAAAATGCTTATTTTAGCAAAACAGCACGTTTTGAGCTTTAATCTGCGTTTTAACGCGTAAAACAGCATAAAACGATGAATTTTTATTATTCGTTTTTATTAATATTGCTTCTATTTGAACGATTTCAACGATCTAAAATGCTTGAAAATGCTTATTTTAGCAAAACAGCACGTTTGAGCTTTAATCTGCGTTTTAACGCGTAAAACAGCATAAAAACGACGAATTTTTATTATTCGTTTTTATTAATATTGCTTCTATTTGAACGATTTCAACGATCTAAAATGCTTGAAAATGCTTATTTTTAGCAAAACAGCACGTTTTGAGCTTTAATCGCGTTTTAACGCGTAAACAGCATAAAATGACGAATTTTTATTATTCGTTTTTATTAATATTGCTTCTATTTAAACGATTTCAACGATCTAAAATGCTTGAAAATGCTTATTTTAGCAAAACAGCACGTTTTGAGCTTTAATCTGCGTTTTAACGCGCTAAAACAGCATAAAACGACGAAATTTTTATTATCCGTTTTTATTAATATCGCTTCTATTTGAACGATTTCAACGATCTAAAATGCTTGAAAATGCTTATTTTAGCAAAACAGCACGTTTTGAGTTTTAATCTGCGTTTTAACGCGTAAACAGCATAAAACGACGAATTGTTTATTATTCGTTTTTATTAATATTGCGTCTATTTGAACAATTTCAACGATCTAAAATGCTTGAAAATGCTTATTTTAGCAAAACAGCACGTTTTGAGCTTTAATCTGCGTTTTAACGCGTAAAACAGCATAAAACGACGAAATTTTTATTATTCGTTTTTATTTTTATTGCGTCTATTTGAACGATTTCAACGATCTAAAATGCTTGAAAATGCTTATTTTAGCAAAACAGCACGTTTTGAGCTTTAATCTGCGTTTTAACGCGTAAAACAGCATAAAAACGACGAATTTTTATTATTCGTTTTTATTAGTATTGCTTCTATTTGAACGATTTCAACGATCTAAAATGCTTGAAAAATGCTTATTTTAGCAAAACAGCACGTTTTGAGCTTTTAATCTGCGTTTTAACGCGTAAAACAGCATAAAACGACGAAATTTTTATTATTCGTTTTTATTAATATTGCGTCTATTTGAACGATTTCAACGATCTAAAATGCTTGAAAATGCTTATTTTAGCAAAACAGCACGTTTGAGTTTTAATCTGCGTTTTAACGCGTAAAACAGCATAAAACGACGAATTTTTATTATTTGTTTTTATTAATATTGCTTCTATTTGAACGATTTCAACGATTTAAAATGCTTGAAAATGCTTATTTTAGCAAAACAGCACGTTTTGAGCTTTAATCTGCGTTTTAACGCGAAACAGCATAAAACGACGAATTTTTTTATTCGTTTTTATTAATATTGCGTCTATTTGAACGGATTTCAACGATCTAAAATGCTTGAAAATGCTTATTTTATCAAAACAGCACGTTTTGAGCTTTAATCAGCGTTTTAACGCGTAAAACAGCATAAAACGACGAAATTTTATTATTCGTTTTTATAATATTGCAACTATTTGAACGATTTCAACGATCTAAAATGCTTGAAAATGCTTATTTTAGCAAAACAGCAAGTTTCGAGTTTTAATCTGCGTTTTAACGCGTAAACAGCATGAAAACGACGAATTTTTTATTATTCGTTTTATTAATATTGCGTCTATTTAAACAATTTCAACGATCTAAAATGCTTGAAAATGCTTATTTTAGCAAAACAGCACGTTTTGAGTTTTAATCAGCGTTTTAACGCGTAAAACAGCATAAAACGACGAAATTTTATAATTCGTTTTTATTAATATTGCGTCTATTTGAAACGACTTCAACGATCTAAAAATGCTTGGAAAATGCTTATTTTAGCAAAACAGCACCGTTTTGAGTTTAATCTGCGTTTAACGCGTAAAACAGCATTAAAACGACGAATTTTATTATTTGTTTTTATTAATATTGCTTCTATTTCCTGAACGATTTCAACGATCTAAAATGCTTGAAAATGCTTAATATTTTAGCAAAACAGCACGTTTTTGAGTTTAATTCAGTTTTAACGTAAAACAGCATAAAAAACGACGAAATTTTTATTATTCGTTTTTATTAATATTGCGTCTATTTGAACGATTTCAACGATCTAAAAATGCTTGAAAATGCTTATTTAGCAAAACAGCACGTTTTGAGCTATTCTGCGTTTTAACGCGTAAAACAGCATAAAACGACGAAATTTCATTATTCGTTTTTATTTTTATTGCGTCTATTTGAACGATTTCAACGATCTAAAATGCTTGAAAATGCTTATTTTGTGCTAAAACAGCATGTTTTGAGCTTTAATCTGCGTTTTAACGCGTAAAACAGCATAAAAACGACGAATTTTTATTATTATTCGTTTTTATTAGTATTGCTTCTATTTGAACGATTTCAACGATCTAAAAATGCTTGAAAAATGCTTACGCGAAGCAAAACAGCACGCTTAGCTTAATCTGCGTTTTAACGGCGTAAAACAGCATAAAACGACGAAATTTTTATTATTCGTTTTATTAATATTGCGTCTATTTGACGATTGAGATCCAAAATGCTTGAAAATGCTTATTTTAGCAAAACAGCACGTTTGAGTTTTTAATCTGCGTTTTAACGCGCAAAACAAAGCTAAAAAACGACGAATTTTTTATTATTTGTTTTTTATTAATATTGTTTCTATTTGAACGATTTCAACGATTTAAAAAATGCTTGAAAATGCTTATTTTAGCGCAAAACAGCGCCGTTTGAGTTTAATCTGCGTTTTAACGCGAAAACAGCATAAAACGACGAATTTTTATTATTCGTTTTATTAATATTGGGTGTCTTATTTGAACGTGATTTCAACGATCTAAAATGCTTGAAAATGCTTATTTTATCAAAACAGCACGTTTTGAGTTTTAAATCAGCGTTTTAACGCGTAAACAACAGCATAAAACGACAAAATCTTTATTATTCGTTTTTATTAATATTGCAACTATTTGAACGATTTCAACGATCTGCAATGCTTGAAAATGCTTATTTTAGCAAAACAGCAAGTTTCGAGTTTTAATCTGCGTTTTAACGCGTAAACAGCATGAAACGACGAATTTTTTTATTATTATTCGTTTTATTAATATTGCGTCTATTTAAACAATTTCCCAACAGATCTAAAATGCTTGAAATGCTATTTCAGCAAAACAGCACGTTTTGAGCTTTAATCAGCGTTTTAACGGCAGCAAACAGCATAAAACGACGAAATTTTTATTATTCTGGTTTTATTAATATTGCGAACTATTTGAACGATTTCCTAAATCGACTTAAAATGCTTGAAATGCTTTACGTAAAACAAAGCACGTTTTGAGCTTTTTAATCTGCGTTTTAACGCGTAAAAACAGTATAAAACGACGAATTTTTATTATTCGTTTTTTATTAATATTGGTGTCTATTTGAAATACCAACGATCTAAAATGCTTGAAAATGCTATTCTTAGCAAACAGCATCGTTTTTGAGTTTTAATCAGCGTTTTAACGCGTAAAACAGCATAAAACGACGAAATTTTTATTATTCGTTTTTATTAATATTGCGTCTATTTTGAACGATTTCAACGATCTAAAATGCTTTGAAAATGCTTATTTGCAAAAACAGCACGTTTTGAGCTTAAATTGCGTTTTTAACGCGTAAACAGCATAAAAACGACGAATTTTTATTATTCGTTTTTATTAATATTGCGTCTATTTGAACAATTTCAGCGATCTAAAATGCTTGAAAATGCTTATTTAGCAAAAAACAGCACGTTTATTTTAATCAGCAGTTTTAACGCGTAAAACAAAAGTACAAAAACGACGAAATTTTATTATTTCGTTTTTGCCATTGCGTCTATTTGAACGATTTCAACGATCTAAAAATGCTGAAAATGTTTATTTTAGCAAACGGCACGTTTTGAGCTTCTAATCTGCGTTTAACGCGTAAAACAGCATAAAACGACGAATTTTTATTATTCGTTTTATTAATATTGCTTCTTCTATTTGAACGATTTCAACGATCTAAAATGCTTGAAAATGTTATTTTAGCAAAACAGCACGTTTTGAGTTTTAATCTGCGTTTTAACGCGTAAAACAGCATAAAACGACGAAATTTTTATTATTCGTTTTAATAATATTGCGTCTTTTGAACGTGATTTCAACGATCTAAAATGCTTGAAATGCTTTATTTTGTGCAAAACAGCACGTTTTGAGTTTTATTCTGCGTTTAACGCGTAAACAGCATAAAACGACAAATTTTTATTATTCGTTTTTATTTTATTGCGTCTATTTGAACGATTTCAACGATCTAAAATGCTTGAAAATGTTTATTTTAGCAAAACAGCACGTTTTGAGTTTTAATCGCGCTTTACCCGTAAACAGCATAAAAAACGACGAATTTTTTATTATTCGTTTTATTAATATTGCTTCTGAACGATTTCCAACGATCTAAAATGCTTGAAAACAAGCTTATTTTAAAGCAAAACAGTTAATGTTTTGAGTTTTAATCTGTGTTTTAACGCGTAAAACAAGTACAAAAACGACGAAATTTCTTTTTATTATTCGTTTTTATTGCGTCTATTTGAACGATTTCAACGATCTGCAAATGCTTGAAAATGTTTATTTTAGCAAAACAGCACGTTTTTCCCGCAGCTTTTAATCTGCGTTTTAACGCGTAAACAGCATAAAAACGACGAATTTTTTTATTATTCGTTTTTATTAATATTGCTTCTATTTGAACGATTTCAACGATCTAAAATGCTTGAAAATGCTTTATTTTAGCAAACAGCACGTTTTACCCCCAAACCAACCAAACCCCCCAACCATCCCCAAACCTCCAACGATTTAAAAATGCTTGAAAATGTTTCATTTTAGCAAACAGCACGTTTTGAGTTTTAATTGCGTTTTAACGCGTAAAACAGCACATAAAAAACGACGAATTTTTTATTATTCGTTTTTATTAATATTGTGCCCATTTGAACGATTTCAACGATCTAAAAATGCTTGAAAATAAAGCGCATTTTAGCGCAAAAACAGCACGTTTTGAGCTTTAATCTGCGTTTTAACGCGTAAAACAGCATAAAAACGACGAATTTTTTATTATTCGTTTTTACAATATTGCGTCTATTCTGAACGATTTCAACGATCTAAAATGCTTGAAAATGCTTCTTTTAGCAAAAACAGCACGTTTTGAGCTTTATTCCGCGTTTTAACGCGTAAACAGCATAAAACGACGAAATTTTATTATTCGTTTTTATTTTGATTGCGTCTGAATGATTTCAACGATCTAAAATGCTTGAAAATGCTTATTTTAGCAAAACAGCACGTTTTGAGCTTTTAATCTGCGTTTTTAACGTAAACACATAAAACACAAAATTTTTTATGGCCTGTTTTTTATTAATATTGCTTCTATTTGAACGTGATTTCAACGTGATCAAAAATGCTTGAAAAATGCTGGCTTTAGCAAAACAGCACGTTTTGAGTTTTAATCAGCGTTTAACGCGTAAAACAGCATAAAACGACGGTGAAATTTTTATTATCGTTTTTACATAATATTGCGTCTATTTGAACGATTTCAACGATCTAAAACGCCGAAAATGCTTATTTTAAAGCAAAACAGCACGTTTTGAGCTTTAATCTGCGTTTTAACGCGTAAAACAGCTTAAAACGACGAATTTTTTATTATTCGCTTTTTATTAATATTGCTTCTATTTGAATGATTTCCCAACGATCTAAAAAATGCTTGAAAATGCTTATTTTAGCAAAACAGCACGTTTTGAGTTTAATCTGCGTTTTAACGCGTAAAACAGCATAAAACGACGAAATTTTTATTATTCGCTTTATTAATATTGCGTCTATTTGAACGATTTCAACGATCTAAATGCTTGAAAATGCTTATTTTAGCAAAAACAGCATCGTTTTGAGCCAATCTGCGTTTTAACGCGTAAAACAGCATAAAAACGACGAATTCTTTTTTATTATTCCGCTGTTTTTATTAATATTGCTTCTATTTGAATGATTTCAAACGATCTAAATGCTTGAAAATGCTTATTTTAGCATAATGTTTTGAGCTTTAATCTGCGTTTTAACGCAAAACAGCATAAAAACGACGAAATTTTTATTATTCCGTTTTATTAATATTGCATCTATTTGAACGATTTCAACGATCTAAAATGCTTGAAAATGCTTATTTTAGCAAAACAGCACGTTTTGAGCTTTTAATCTGCGTTTTAACGCGTAAAACAGCATAAAAACGACGAAATTTTTATTATTCGTTTTTTTATTACGGCTGTTTCTATTTGAACGATTTCAACGATCTAAAAATGCTCGAAAATGCTTATTTTAACAAAACAGCACGTTTTGAGTTTTAATCTGCGCTTTAACGTGAAAACAGCATAAAACAATAATTTTTATTATTGTTTTTATTAATATTGCTTCTATTTGAACGATTTCAACGATCTAAAATGCTTGAAAAATGCTTATTTTAGCAAAACAGCACGTTTTTGAGCTTTTATTCTGCGTTTTAACGCAAAAACAGCATAAAAAACGACGAAATTTTTATTACTCCGTTTTTTATTAATATTGCGTCTATTTGAACGATTTAAACGATCTAAAAATGCTTGAAAATGCTTATTTTAGCAAAACAGCACGTTTTGAGCTTTATTCCCGCGTTTTAACGCGTAAAACAGCATAAAAACGACGAATTTTTATTATTCGTTTTTATTTTTATTGCGTCTATTTGAACGATTTCAATGATCTAAAAACGCTTGAAAATGCTTATTTTAGCAAACAGTATCGTTTTGAGTTTTAATCTGCGTTTTAACGCGTAAAACAGCATAAAACGACGGAAATTTTATTATTCGTTTTTGCCAATATTGCTTCTATTTGAATGATTTCAACGATCTAAAATGCTTGAAAATGCTTATTTTAGCAAAACAGCACGTTTGAGCTGTAATCTGCGTTTTAACGGGGAAAACAGCAAAAAAACGACGAATTTTTTATTATTCTTTTTTTTATTAATATTGAGTCTATTTAAGATTTAAACGATCAAAAAAATGCTTGAAAATGCTTATTTTAGCAAAACAGCACGTTTTGAGCTTTAATCAGCGTTTTAACGCGTAAAACACCCAAAAAACGACGAAATTTTTTTATTGTTTTATATTAATATTGCGTCTATTTGAACGATTTCAACGATCAAAAAATGCTTGAAAATGCTTTTTTTTAGCAAAACAGCACTTTTTGGGATTTTTTAATCTGCTTTTTAACGCGTAAAACAGCAAAAAAAACGACGTTTTTTTTTATTATTCTTTTTTTATTAATATTGCTTCTTTTTTAAAACGTTTCCCAACGATCTAAAATGCTTGAAAATGCTTATTTTAGAAAACAGCACGTTTTGAGCTTTAATCTGCGTTTTAACGCGAAAAACAGCAAAAAAACGACAAAATTTTTTATTATTCGTTTTTTATTAATATTGCATCTATTTGAACGATTTCAAGGGTCTAAAATGCTTAAAAATGCTTATTTTAGCAAAACAGCACTTTTTGAGCTTTATTCTGCTTTAAAGGGCGTAAAAAAAACAAAAAAACGACAATTTTTTTATTATTCTTTTTTTTATTAATTTTGCGTCTATTTGAACGTTTTCCCGGGATCTAAAATGTTGAAAATCCCTTTTTTTAGCAAAACAGCACTTTTTGGGGCTTTAATCAGCGTTTTAACGCGTAAAACAGCATAAAAACGACGAATTTTTTATTATTCGTTTTTTTATTTATTGCTTCTATTTGAAGGGTTTAAACGATCAAAAATGTTTGGAAAATGTTTAAAAGGAAAAACAGCACGTTTTGGGGGTTTAGTCTGCTTTTTAACGCGTAAAACAGCAAAAAAACGACAAAATTTTTATTATTCTTTTTTTTATTAAAATTGCTTTTTGAAGGGATTTCAACGATCAAAAAATGCTTGAAAATGCTTTTTTTTAAAAACGGCACGTTTTGGGCTTTAATCTCCCCAAAACGCGTAAAACACCCAAAAAATGACGAATTTTTATTATTCTTTTTTTATTAATTTTTGCTTCTTTAAATTTATTTCAACGATCAAAAAATGCTTGAAAATGCTTATTTAAGAAAACAGCACTTTTTTGGGGCTATAATCTGCGTTTTAACGCGTAAAACAGCATAAAACGACGAAATTTTTTTTAGGGTTTTTTTATTAATATTGCTTCTTTTTGGGAACGATTTCAACGATCTAAAATGCTTAAAAATGCTTTTTTTAAAAGAAAAACAGCACGTTTGAGCAATCTGCTTTTTAACGGGGGAAACAGCATAAAACGACGGAAATTTTTATTATTCGTTTTTATTAATAATGCTTCTATTTGAATGATTTCAACGTCAAAAATGTTGAAAATGCTTATTTTAGAAAAAACAGCACGTTTTGAGCTTTAATCTGCTTTTTAACGCGAAAAACAGCATAAAACACGAAATTTTATTATTCGTTTTTTATTAATAATGTTTTCTATTTGAATGATTTCAACGATCTAAAATGCTTGAAAATGTTTTTTTAGAAAAAACCCCTTTAAATCTGCGTTTTTAACGCGTAAAAAAACATAAAACGACAAATTTTTTTATTATTTGTTTTTATTAATATTGCGTCTTTTTCCCAACGATTTCAACGATCTAAAATGTTTAAAAAATCTTATTTTGTAAAACAGCACTTTTTGGGGGTTTTAAACAGCGTTTTAACGCGTAAAACAGCAAAAAAACGACGAAATTTTTTTATTCTTTTTTTATTAATATTGCGTCTTTTTGGGAACGTTTTTCAACGATCTAAAGCTTGAAATGCTTATTTTAGCAAAACAGCACTTTTTGAGCTTTAATCTGCTTTTTAAGCAAAAAAACATAAAACGACGATTTTTTTTTTCCCTTTTTTATTAATAT